>NW_024704841.1:0-35051 GCF_018977255.1 Callorhinchus milii
AGACAGACATGGAAGGTGGGAGGAGGGAAAGAAAGAGAGAGACTGGGAAAGGGAGAGAGAGGGGGGACGGGGAAGACAAACAGACAGAGACCAATTAGAGACCACTTTCTCTCACACTCTCTCACATTCCCTCTCGCTCTCTCTCTCTCTCTCACATTCTCTCTCTCTCCTCCTCTCTCACACACTCACTCCCTCTCAGTCTGGCGCTCCCCCTCCCACTCTCTCTCTCCCTCTCGCGCTCCCCCCACTCTAACCCCCTCCCTATATCTCCCCCTTGTCTCTCCCCCCCACCCCCTCTCTCTCAATCTCCCCTCTCCCCCTCTCTCTCAGTCTCCCCTCTCCCCCTCTCTCTGTCTCCCCTCTCCCCCTCTCTCTCAGTCTCCCCTCTCCCCCTCTCTCAGTCTCTCCCCCTCTCTCTCAGTCTCCCCTCTCCCCCTCTCTCTCAGTCTCTCCCCCCTGTCTCTCTCAGTCTCTCCCCCCTGTCTCTCTCAGTCTCCCCTCTCCCCCTCTCTCTCAGTCTCCCTCTCCTCCCCCTCTCTCTCAGTCTCCCCTCTCCCCCTCTCTCTCAGTCTCCCCTCTCCCCCTCTCTCTCAGTCTCCCCTCTCCCCCTCTCTCAGTCTCTCTCTCCCTCTCTCTCAGTCTCCCTCTCCCCCCCCTCTCTCTCTCTGTCTCTCTCTTTCTCTCTCTCAGTCTCTCCCCCTGTCTCTCTCAGTCTCCCCTCTCCCCCTCTCTCTCAGTCTCCCCTCTCCCCCTCTCTCTCAGTCTCCCCTCTCCCCCTCTCTCTCAGTCTCCCCTCTCCCCCTCTCTCTCAGTCTCCCCTCTCCCCCTCTCTCTCAGTCTCCCCTCTCCCCCTCTCTCTCAGTCTCCCCTCTCCCCTCTCTCTCAGTCTCCCCTCTCCCCCTCTCTCTCAGTCTCTACCCTCCCCCTTCTCTCAGTCTCCCCTCTCCCCCTCTCTCTCAGTCTCCCCTCTCCCCTCTCTCTCAGTCTCCCCTCTCCCCCTCTCTCTCAGTCTCCCCTCTCCCCTCTCTCTCAGTCTCCCCTCTCCCCTCTCTCTGTCTCCCCTCTCCCCTCTCTCTCAGTCTCCCCTCTCCCCCACCTCTCTCTGTCTCTCCGCGCCCCCTTCTCTCTCCCCTCCCCTCTTAGTCTCTCTCTCTCAGTCTCCCCCCCTCAGCTCTCTGACCTCAGCTCTCAGTCTCCCCCTCTCTCTCTCTCTCTCTCTGTCTCTCGGTCGCTCAGAGACGAATCTTCTCATCTCCGCGGCTGCCGCCATTTTCAAAAGCCACCGGAAACGGAAAAGGCGCGGACGCGTCACCAGCTTTAAGGGTGGGGCCATCTTGGTAAAGTGGGCAGCTACCACACTGGTAAGGGAAGTCACTGACGGCCATCTTGGTCAGGGAAGCCGGTCGCGGCCATCTTGGCAAGGGACGCCAGCGGCGGCCATCTTGGCAAGGGAAGAGGGTGGCTGCCACCTTGCTTATGGGACCCGTCGGCGGCGGCCATCTTGGCAAGGTATACGCCGGTGGCGGCCATCTTGGTTAGGGACGACATTGACACCGTCTGAGTGAGGGACACGAGGGCGGCCATCTTGGTAAAGGAAGGCAGTGTGGCTGTAATGGTGTCTGAAGCACTCGCTTTGCAAGCGAGAGACCTGAGTTCAGTTCCAGGCAGGTCAGGGCGAAACCTTGGGCAAGTTTCCTTACTCCACACAGAGCCTAATAATAATCCCTCCAAAAAAACAAAAAACAATCGGTCATTTTCAATCCACGACTGTTTGTGGGACATTGCTGTGCGCAATTGGCTGCCGCGTTCGCCCAGAAATATACAGTCACTTCACTTTCCAGTGTGTTCTGTGAAGCGCTTTGGGCCGTCCTCCCGACGTGAAAAGCGTTATATCAAGTGCAAGTATTATTATTATTATAAAGGTGTGTTTTACCTGCTGGGCCCTCGGGGGGCGCGGGTGGAGGGGGAGGAGCTCAGCTCAACATCACCCGGATCTTAGCATCTTTCTCCATCTTCAAAATGGAATCATCAGATCACTTTCTGGGGATAATAATCCCTTCGGAATAATAATAATAATAATAATTTGGTCACTTCAACCCCCGGCTGTTTGTGGGGGCGTCGCTGGGCGCCATCGGCTGCCGCGTTTTGCTCAGAAAACACAACAACAACAACAAACATTTTCTACTGCGCCTGAGTTTCACATCAGGAGGACGTCCCAAGGCACTGCACAGTCAGGGATTTGGCCCCGAGGGATGGAGGCAGATAGAGAGAGACTGAGAGGAACAGAGTGTGTGAGAGAGAGAGACCGAGAGAGTCGGGGATTTGGACCCAAGCTGGCCGTTGGGATCACGAAGGAGTGGAGGGTTGAGAGGTGGGGGTAGGAGGGTGACCAAAAGCGCCGTCGGTCGAAGAGGAGTGTCTTGAGATGTACCTTGAAGGAGGTGAGGAGGGGACGATATAGGCGGAGGGCACCGTAGGATGGAGCTGCAGGACCAACCGCCATTGATGAGGTGGGGCACGTGAAGCAGGCTGGAGCCTGCGGAGCGGAGCGAGCGTACAGGTTGGTAAGGGGTTAGGAGGTCACAGAGGTGGGGGGGGGGGCGAAAGCCATGGAGGGCTTTGAAGGTGAGGACCAGGATATTGAACCGTATCCTCTATGTAATGGGAAGCTGGTGGAGTTGGACGAGGACGGTGGTGATGGGGCAAGTTGGGGTAAGTGTGCGCGACGGGGAAACATTGGTAGGTAAGAGCTGTGTGAGTGGGACTGGTTGGGGTGAGAGCGGGGGAGTGGAAATATTTGGGGTAACAGCAGGGGGACTACTTGGGGTAAGAAGGGGAAAGTGGGATGAGTTGGGTACTGTCCCGCACCAGGCTTCGCGACCACATCACTCCCACCCTCGCTCCCCTCCACTGGCTCCCCATCCCCCAGAGGATCCAATTCAAGATCCTCATCCTCACCTTCAAGGCCATTCACGGCCTCGCTCCCTCCTACCTCTCCAACCTACTATCCCCCTACTTACCTACCCGTACCCTCCGTTCCTCTGGCTCCGGTCTGCTCCACATCCCCCGCCCCAACCACCCTACCATCGGTGGTCGGGCCTTCAGCCTCTCAGCCCCGAGGCTCTGGAACTCTATCCCCAGTGCCTTCGCCGCCTCCTCCCTTTCCTCCTTCAAGGCCGGTCTCAAGACCTTTCTCTTTGACCTTCAGCCTTCAGCTCCACTCTCGACTCTCTACCCCCTCCTCGCTCCGTCCCTTCCCTCCCCTCATCCTGACCATCTCCACCCCAATGCTCGGTTCCTGACCCAACTGTACAGCGCCTCGCGATGTCCTTCCGACGTGAATGGTGCTCTATAAATGCAATCTTGTTGTTGTTGTTGCTCTCTCTCACACACACACACACATACTGACTGCTCTCCCCACACACACACTGACTGCTCTCTCACACACACACACACCACACACACACTGACTGCTCTCTCTCACACACACACACTGACTGCTCTCACACACACACACTGACGGCTCTCACACACACACTGACTGCTCTCACACACACACACTGACGGCTCTCACACACACACTGACTGCTCTCACACACACGTACAAACACACACTTACTAACTGCTCTCCTACACACACACACATTGCTCTCTCTCACACACACACACACACACATTGACTGCTCTCTCACACACACACACACACACTGACTGCTTTCACACACACACACACTGACTGCTTTCACACACACACACACTGACTGCTCTCACACACACACACATTGACTGCTCTCTCTCCCACACACACACACACACTGACTGCTGTCTCACACACACACACACTGACTGCTCTCTCTCACACACACACATTGACTGCTCTCACACACACACACACACTGACTGCTTTCACACACACACACACTGACTGCTCTCACACACACACACACACACACACACTGACTGCTCTCTCTCTCACACACACACACTGACTTCTCTCTCTCACACACACACACTGACTGCTCCCTCTCACACACACACATTGACTGCTCTCTCACACACACACACACACACACTGACTGCTTTCACACACACACACTGACTGCTTTCACACACACACACACTGACTGCTCTCACACACACACACACACTGACTGCTCTCACACACACACACTAACTGCTCTCACAACACACACACTGACTGCTCTCTCTCACACACACACACACTGACTGCTCTCTCTCACACACACACACACTGACTGCTCTCACACACACACACACTGACTGCTCTCATACACACACTGACTGCTCTCTCACACACACACACACTGACTGCTCTCTCTCACACACACACACTGACTGCTCTCTCTCACACACACACTGACTGCTCACACACACACACTGACTGCTCACACACACACACTGACTGCTCTCTCTCACACACACACACTGACTGCTCTCTCACACACACACACTGACTGCTCTCTCACACACACACACACATTGACTGCTCTCACACACACACACACACTGACTGCTTTCACACACACACTGACTGCTCTCACACACACACACACTGACTGCCTCTCTCACACACACACACTGACTGTCACACACACACACACACACACACACTGACTGTCACACACACACACACACTGACTGCCTCTCACACACACACACTGACTGTCACACACACACTGACTGTCTCTCACATACACACACTGACTGCTCTCTCTCACACACACACACTGACTGCTCTCTCTCACACACACACACACTGACTGCTCTCACACACACACACATACTGACTGCTCTCACACACACACACTGACTGCTCTCTCACACACACACTGACTGCTCACATACACACACTGACTGCTCTCTCTCACACACACACACTGACTGCTCTCTCACACACACACACACTGACTGCTCTCTCTCACACACACACACTGACTGCTCACACACACACTGACTGCTCTCTCTCACACACACACTGACTGCTCTCTCTCACACACACACACATTGACTGCTCTCACACACACACATACTGACTGCTCTCACACACACACACTGACTGCTCTCACACACACATACACACACTGACTCCTCTCTCTCACACACACACACACACTGACTGCTCTCTCTCACACACACACACACTGACTGCTCTCTCTCACACACATACTGACTGCTCTCACACACACATACACACACTGACTGCTCTCTCACACACACACACACTGACTGCTCTCTCTCACGCACACACACTGACTGCTCTCACACACACACACTGACTGCTCTCTCTCTCACACACACACTGACTGCTCTCACTCACACACACACTGACTGCTCTCACTCACACACACACTGACTGCTCTCACACACACATACACACAGTGACTCCTCTCTCTCTCACACACACACACACTGACTGCTCTCTCTCACACACACACTGACTGCTCTCACACACACGTACACACACTGACTGCTCTCTCACACACACACACACTGACTTCCCTCTCTCTCTCTCTCTCTCTCTCCTACACACACACACACACACTGACTTCTCTCTCTCACACACACACCGACTGCTTTCCGACACACACACACACTGACTGCTCTCTCTCACACACACACTGACTGCTCTCACACACACATACACACAGTGACTCCTCTCTCTCTCACACACACACACACTGACTGCTCTCACACACACACACACACACTGACTGCTCTCTCTCACACACACACTGACTGCTCTCACACACACGTACACACACTGACTGCTCTCTCACACACACACACACTGACTTCCCTCTCTCTCTCTCTCTCTCCTACACACACACACACACACTGACTTCTCTCTCTCACACACACACCGACTGCTTTCCGACACACACACACTGACTGCTCTCTCTCACACACACACTGACTGCTCTCTCACACACACACTCACTGCTCTCATTCTCTCTCACGCACAATAACTGTTCTCTCTGACACACGCACACATATTGACAGCTCACTCCCTCTCCCGCAAACCCACTGACTGTTCCCTCTCCTTCTCACTCATACACACGGTCTGCAAACTCTCTCTCTCACACATACGTACACTCGGACTGATCTCTCTCTCAGGATCTCACACACAAACACTGACGGCTGAGGCACAGAGAAAGAGACAGAGAGAGAGAGACGGAGACTAAGAGAGAGAACGAAAGAGAGAGCCTGAAATAGAGAGACGGAAATATATAAACTGAGAGGGACTGACACAGAGAGAGAGAGAGAGAGACTGTGAGAGAAAGTGCATCAGTTGTGGTCGCTTACAGCAGTTTAGCAGTGACTGAGGGTCGGGGCTCTCCAGCCGCCCGCACGGCCGTAGGCGGTGTGTGTCAATAACGGTCCCCAGAGCAGAGATGGGAGAGGAATCAGGATCAACATCTTTAATAATCAGTCACTACAGTGTCCAGAATATATTCCATATTACACAGACTGTGTGGACAGTCACTGCCTCAGTCCGAGTCTCACTCTCAGCTCAGCTCTGATTCCCCGCAGTGACTTCAGCTGATTCTCTCCGTCTGAACTGAACCCATTCCCCCACAGCCTGAAACACATTAAACAGGAAATAAACCCATGGGATAATGGTACAAACTGTAAACTGTTCGTGTCGCAGTTTAATAAATAAATAAATCCCTTCAAACTGTTCCCATTCTGATACACAGCCCTTTCTCTGTGTCTTTATCACATTAAACACTGACACAAACACTCACCATATCCCCCCCAGACTGGTGCAGGTCTGTATGAGGCGGCGGAGAGCGGAGACAGAGCCGTCTGTGAAGGAGTTAAACCTCAGGTCCAGGAACCCAGTGAGAGGTTTGTACTGAGAGCGGAGACCAGAGCATCAGTGCAGCCATCGGTCAGTCTGTTACTGTTCAGCCTTGAGATCAGAGACACAGAGACATGACAGGGATCAGAGTAAACACAGTGGGTATAACCCATATCGCTCACAGTTTGTTTGATGCCGGACAGGTTGCAGGAGTTCATACACACAAACACACCAACACACACCAACACAGATAAAAACATCGCCGCAGATACACACTTACTCTCACACACACAAATACACACAAACACATGACCCACAGAAAAATACACACAAACACACACAAACAGAGTCACATAAACAGAGAGACGCACACACAGACACACACAGACACACATAAATACACACACTCACACAGACAAACAAACACACAAACACTCTCACACAAACGCGCTCACACCGAGACATACACAATCACACCCAAAAACTCACCCACGCAAACACATACGTACGCAAACACACACACAGGAACTCACACAAGCAAACACACACACACACAAACAATCAATCATTCACACAAACGCACACACATATGCACACAAACACAACCACACGCAAACACACACACAGAAAAAAACCCACACACACAAACATACATGAACATTCACACAAACACATACAAATACACACACACACAAACACACAAACAAACAAACGTACACGAAAACAGACTGACAAACACGCACACACAAACACCCACAAACATACAAACGTACATAAAGACACACTCAAAAACACACAATCACAAACAGAAGCACAGCACATGCAAACAAACACACAGATATAAATAGACATACATAGATACACACAAACACACACAAATACACACACACACAAACTCACACGCATACACAGAAATACATAAACACACACAAAAACACTCACAAATTCATACACACAAAATCGAACACACGCCAACACACACTCAAACACACACATACGCAAACATAAGCACAATCACTCACACAAGCACACAATCAAACATAAACAAAATGGCACACAAACACACACACACATACATGCACATACACACATAAACAAACCCATTACCCACAGACAAATACACTCAGTCACACACACAAACAAACACATAAATACATACACACACACAAACACATGACCCACAGACAAGTAGACACACACAGACACACACGCTAACACACTCACGCAAGCACACACACAAACAAACACATGTCGCACAGACAAATACACACACACAGATACAGACACACAGACACACATACACAGAGAAACACACAGAAAACCATCACACACACTCACAGAAACACAAACAAACGGAAACACACAAACACACGCAAACATACACACACACATAAAAAAGCACACAAGTACACACACAAATACACATACACAGGCATACACAAACATACATAACCATACACGCGAAAACACACGCACAAATACACACAGAAACACACAAACAAAGACACACAAAAACAAACTCACAAATACGCGCACACAAAAACACAACACAGTCACACACATACACACACATAGAAACATAAAGACAAACAGACACACACTCAAAAACACACAAACAAACAAAGAAACACAAAATCAAATACAAACGCAGACATAAATACACATACATAGATTCACACAAAGAAACATACGCAAATACACACACACAAGCACACACAGAAAAACACACAAACATAAATACACATACATACAACCAAACACACAAACGTGCAAGCACACAGACACAACCATGCACATACCCGCAGACACGCACACACACTCGCACACACAAACACACACACATAAATACACAATAACATCAATAAAATTGCATTTACAGAGCGCCTTTCACGTCGGCAGGACGTCCCAAAGCGCACAATCAAATCACACACACAAACAATCGCTCACACAGACACACACACACACTTATGAAAGCACTCACAAAAGCACACAGACCCACATACACAGGCAAACGCATACATACACACAGACACACACACATACACAGAGACACGCAAACAGACACACACACGCACACAAAAGCATATGCATTGACACACACACACATATACACACAGAGACATACATACACACAGTGTTTTCATGGGATAATGTTAAAGTGTGGGTTAAGAATATAAAATAGAAGTGCAAAGGCGGCAAAGCTCAGTAACTGAAGGCAGAGCCCAAAACAATGGCAATATAAGGTCAGGACGTACAACGACACAGAAAGTCAGTTCACACTTACACACTGGACGGAGGGACTGATCAGGAGAGAATCAAATGTGGTTAAAGGGAGAATTGAAACATATTGTGGATATAACCCTATAAGGATTTGTTTTGCTGAAAAAAGACAGCTTTGGATGGAGTTGTTAAGTTGTCTTTAGATATCTCTCGGGAACGGTAGCGGAGCAATGCGAGTCACGACCAGTGCTGTAACAGGAATCCGCTCGGTACCGCTTTGTGTCTTGTGTATTATTTTATTGTTTCATTTATTTGTGTATTACATCATCATCATCATTACATCATTAACCTGTCCCTCTCCTCTGGCTCTGTCCCCATTCCATTAAAAACTGCCACCATCACGCCCACTCTGAAAAAACCCTCCCTTGATGCGTCGCAGCTATCAAGCTACCGGCCCATCTCCAACCTCCCCTTTCTCTCCAAGGTCCTGGAAAGAGTTGTCGCCTCCCAACTGCGCTCTTTCCTTTCCACCCATTCACTTTTCGAACCCCTTCAGTCAGGTTTCCGTGCTGCCCATAGCACAGAAACTGCCCTGGTCAAGGTCACCAATGATATCCTGACCATCTGTGACCAGGGCTCCCTCTGTCTCCTCGTCCTCCTCGACCTATCGGCAGCATTCGATACGGTCGACCACACTATCCTCCTCCACCGCTTGTCCTCCCACCTCAACCTTCAAGGCACTGTCCTTGAATGGTTTAGGTCGTACCTTTCTCACCGTCTTCACTTTGTCTCGACGAATGGCTTCTCCTCCACCCCCGCACTGTCTCATGTGGTGTCCCTCAGGGCTCTGTCCTCGGTCCCCTCCTCTTCACCCTCTATATGCTCCCCCTGTGGTGACATCATCCGCAGACATGGAGTTAACTTCCACATGTATGCGGATGACACCCAACTCTACCTTTCCTCCTCTACTCTCAACTCCACGACCACCGATGTCCTGACAGTTGTCTGTCCGACATCGAGTCCTGGACGAGAGACAACTTTCTTCAGCTCAACGTGCGAAAAACCGAGGCCCTCCTGATTGGCTCACGTCAGCGCCTCCGCACCTCAGGCGCTGACACCATCAGCATCCAAGGCTGCACTCTCCACCTCTCAAAGCCATCAGGAACCTCGGCGTTTTGTTCGACCTGAGCTGTCCTTTCTCCCTCACATCCGCACCACAACTGGCACCGCCTTCCATCACCTCCGGAACATCGCCAGACTACGGCACTACCTCACCCCTCACGCGGCTGAAACCCTGGTCCACGCCTTTATCACCTCAAGGCTGGACTATGGGAACTCTCTCCTCGCGGCCTTCCCGCCACCTCCCTCCACACTGCAGGTCATTCAGAGCTCTGCAGCTCATGTACTGTCCCGCACCAGACACCGCGACCACATCACTCCCACCCTCGCTCGCCTCCACCGGCTCCCCATCCCCCAGAGGATTGATTTCAAGATCCTCATCCTCACCTACAAGGCCATTCACGGCCTCGCTCCCTCCTACCTCTCCGACCTACTATCCCCCTACTTACCTGCCCGTACCCTCCGTTCCTCTGGCTCCGGTCTGCTCCACGTCCCCCGCCCCAACCGCCCTACCATCGGTGGTCGGGGCTTCAGCCTCTCAGCCCCGAGGCTCTGGAACTCTATCCCCAGTGCCTTCGCCGCTTCCTCCCTTTCCTCGTTCAAGGCCGGTCTCAAGACCCTCCTCTGACCGAGCCTTCAGCTCCCCTCTCGACTCTCTACCCGCTCCTCGCTCCCTCCCTTCCCTCCCCTCACCCTGACCATTTCCCCCTCCTCGCTCCCTCCCTCCCTCACCCTGACCATTTCCCCCCTCCTCGCTCCCTCCCTCCCCTCACCCTGACCATTTCCCCCCTCCTCGCTCCCTCCCTCCCCTCACCCTGACCATTTCCCCCCCAATGCTCGGGTCATGACCCAACTGTGCAGCGCCTTGGGACGTCCTCCTGACGTGAAAGGCGCCTTATAAATGGAATCTTGTTGTTGTTGTTGTTCCTGCTGTTCTGTCCTGAATAAAGTGACTAAACTCAACCAATTGGTAAACTGGAACCGGGTCATTCTAAAGTCGTTGTAGATAGTTGCAAATGTTTCTGACAACAGACACACACACACATTCAACCACAAACATAGATACACACACAGACACAGTCACAGACTCGCAGACAGAGACACACACACACACAGACATGCACAGACACACAGACACATACACACAGACACATTAACACACGTTGAGAGTTTGATGTAAACGATGGTTTGTGGCCTCACACTGTCACACCAATTCCTGGCACAATATTCAGCCGCACTGATCAGACAGTCACAATAAACACATTGAGATATTGGAGTCATTCAGACTCTGGAGACACAGTGCGTTACTTACCGCAGACTCTGTATTTTACACTCCGGGTTCCTCAGAGCCTCACACAGTCGCTTCACTCCACAATCTGTCAGATTATTGCTCCCCAACCTGGACACAGAGACACAAACACAGGGAATATAGTGTAACAACACAATACACATTGACATGTATATACAGGAGCCTTTCACATGGGGAGCAAGTCCCAAGGCGCTGGGACCAGGGTCACACACACACACATGTGCCCACACACACATCACAGTCTCTCTCTCTCTCTGATACACTCTGTCCCTCCCTCAAAACAGTCACTACGTTTGATAATATATCTCTTTCACCGTCTCTCTCTCTCACTCTCTCTGTCTGTCTCCTACCATGTCTTTCACTTTGTCTCACAATCTCTAAGTTTCTGTCACTGAG
Source organism: Callorhinchus milii (assembly GCF_018977255.1). NCBI lineage: Eukaryota > Metazoa > Chordata > Chondrichthyes > Chimaeriformes > Callorhinchidae > Callorhinchus > Callorhinchus milii. The sequence continues at coordinate 11,868 of NW_024704841.1, forward strand.
TCTCCCCGAAAACACAGTTACTACATGTTATAACATATTCCCTCTCATCGTCTTTCTCTTTCTGTTATTCTATCTCTCTCTCTCATTCCCTCTCTCGCTCGGTCTCTCTCTCTCAGTGTCTCAGGCTCTATCTCTCAGGCTCTCTGAAGTTGTCCCTCAGTCTGTCTCTCACTCAGTGTCTCTGAATTACTTTCTCTCTCACTCTCTTTCTCTATATCTCCCGCAGCTTATCCCAATCTCTCTGTCTCTCTCTCTCAGTCACTCTGTATGTTTCCCCCACAAAACACACATTCGCTACAGTTGAAAACATATTTTCTCAATCTCCCTCTCTCTCACTTTTTCAGCCTCTGTCCCTCAATCTCTCTCTCTCTCTCTCAATCTCTTTCTCAGTCTCTCTCTGTCTGTGTCCAACAGTGTCTCTTTCGGTCTCTCTCCGTCAATCAATATGTTTCGTTCACTATCTCTGTCTCTCTTTCTGTCTCTATCTGTCTCTCTTTCGTCTCTCCCACAGAATAGACAGTCACTACATATTATACTTAATCTACCCTGTTCTCTCTCATTCTGTCTATTATTCTCTCAGTCTGTCACTGTCTCTCAATCTCCTCTTAGACTCTTTCAGTCTCTCCCTGATTCTCTTTTCTCTCCCTCTTTCTCTCTCTAACTCAGTCTCTCTCTCTCATTATATTTCTTCTCCCCTAGTCTCCCTCTCTCTCTCTCTCTCGCTCAGTCTATTTATCACTCTGTCTTTCTCTCACCCAGTCTCCCTTCTCTCTCAGTCTCTCTATCTCTCTGTGTAACTCTCTGATCTTCTCTTTCTCTCTCAGTCTCCCTCTATCTCTCAGTATCACTAACGGTCTCTCGCGAAATATTTATTTGAAGGGAACATTAACCCTCGAAATGCGATCTGCAATTAAAAACCGGATTGCGACTGACTGTGAGGCAAACAGACACGAGTGGAGTAAGGAAACACCCGTAAGGTGTTGCTCTGCCAGGAATCACCCCCAGGCCCTCACGCTGGCGAGGCGGGGGCTCTACCCCCTGAGCTACAGAGCTCAGACTGCAGTGTGTGAGCAGACACAGACTAACTCAGGGCTGAAGCTGGGTACACTTTATTCTGGGTGAAGGTTTTGCACAGGTGTTTTGATCGTAAAGATACCAACAAAAAACTGTCTCAGGATATGATCCTGTCTCAGGATCAGGATACGCTGACATACGCACACACACAAACACATACAGACACACACGCGCGCGCGCATAAACACAAACAAATAAGTACACACTGTTCAATGCTGCTCTGAGCTCCCAGTGAGACTGCTTTTAGATTCACCCACAATTGATCTTAAAAGTCTCCCAGTGGATAAGAAGCTTCCCCTGTGCAGGAGAGAATGGCCTCCATTTCATACACACAAATCTCCAGTCAGATGTGGAACTGTCAGGAGGTTGGTTGGAGATTTTGAAGCCTAATGACAGGTTTGTGTGTGTGTCAGACACTCGGCTGACAAGAGTAGAGAGCTACAAACCAGTGTGTGGCGAGGTCGGGCGAGGGTGCGATTGACAAAGAGACACACACACAGACACACACACACACAGATACACACATACGTTAATACATGTTGAGAGTTTGATGTAAACGATGTCTTGTGGCCTCACACTGTCACACCGATTCCTGTCACAATACGCAGCCGCACTGATCAGACAGTCACAATAAACACATTGAGATATTGGAGTCATTCAGACTCTGGAGACACAGTGCGTTACTTACTCCAGACTCTGTATTTTACACTTCGGGTTCCTCAGAGCCCCACACAGTCGCTTCACTCCACGATCTCCCAGATTATTATAATTCAAGTTCAGCTCTGTCAGTTTGTGGTCTATTTTGAGATCGGAGGACAGGTCCTCGGTGCTACCAGTTGTCAGATCGATGTCCCTCAGCCTGACGATTATAGACAAAGAAACATAACAGGGATCAGAGTAAACAGTGCGTATTATTATTTATTACACAGCCTGGAGATGGGAGACTCGGAGCCATAAAAGGGATCAAAGTGAACACAACGCTGACTACCATGAGAGACTGCGGATGGGATGATTGTCTGGGACAGGAGGAAAGGGCCGGGACTGACATTTTTCCACCTTTGCATTAATATGTCGCTGTACGTGGAACAGACACTTACATTCAGGATTGCAGGATTGGGTGTAGTTTGGTGCAATTGGAGGTTCAGTGACCACACAGTGTGTGTTGGGGGGTGTGGGGGGTTGGAGTGTAGGCACCTTCAGTCTGGTTCACCGTGACTCTTAATTTTGATCGATATATAGTGATTTGTTGCCAACAACTGAAAACAAAACATTGCACTGAGAAAGCTGCTTGTGTTGTAATAGCCGTTGTCAATGTATTTTCCAATGCGCAAAACATTCCCTGGCATTTTGTGTTGACGGCAGTCAAATAGTAACTAATACGCAAATGTGCAACTAATACCTGGCCTCACAAGCGAGAGACCTGAGTTCAAATCCCAGTAGGGAGAAACCTTGGGCAGGTTTCCTTACTCCACATGCCTGACAAAAATCCCTAAAAAAAAAACAATAATAAATTGGGTTTGTGGGTTTTTGCTGTGCACAATTTGCTGCCGAGTTTCGTCCACAAAAATGCAGTCAATCGACTTTAGAGTATTTTCCGTGAAGCGCTTTGAGACGTCCAGAAAACGTGAAAAACACTATATCAAATTCAATTATTATTATAGGTGCTCCTGCAGTTTAATCAGCTAAAGCTGTGTAAGGTCCCCCATTTCTGGATAGGACAGCCACCAACCTGTAAATACTGTGGCCCACAGGGTCAGCAGCAAGTGAGTGGGAAGAATCTCTGCTCCCAGTGACTTATCCTTAAAACGCTGCCGCTGAGCCTGACCTTGTAGCTTTCAGGAACTTTTAGAACTAATATTGTCATAGCTGCTCAGGATATAATAATCTGTGTTTAGAGCCAATTATTGACACAAAGTCCACAGTGTGTTACTTACCATAGATTCAGTATTTTACACTCCAGGTTCATCAGATCCTCACACAGTTGCTTCACTCCACAATCTCCCAGATTATGGTCCTGCAGCCTGGACACGGAGACACAAACACATTGACATGTATATACAGGAGCCTTTCACGTGGGGAGCAAGTCCCAAGGCGCTGGAACTAGGGTCAGGCACACCCGCACATGCCCACACACAGTCAGACACACACACAGGCATCCTTCCTAAGTTGTGGTAGATCGAATAAACATCTAACATTTATATTAATTTCTTGCAGGGTGAAGTCTCAGAGCTTTACAGGGACGGGGTTGGAAGGTTCGACTGTCCCCCAGTCTCTGCGGCAACAAAATCAAATCGCAAGTTTCGGGACTTTCCTGTCAGGAAGACGTACCAAGGCAATGAGGGTTTGTACCTGAGCTGGGGGTTGGGATCAGAGTTGGGTGGAGTGCAAGGGATTGGGGTAGGAGGATAACCGAAGGCAGGGTCAAAGGGGAAGGTGTTGAGATGGGCATTGAAGGAGGCAAACGAGGAGGAGAGATAGCGGTTCTCCAGGATTGAGTTCCACAGGGTGGTGATGGTGGTGGTGATGTCTGACTGCGTGAATGCAGAAGAGTTGATGGTGGAGCGGGCAGGGCGGGGACGTGTAGCAGCCCAGTGCACACCGAGTGGATGGAGCGAACAGGTTGGTAAAGTTGGTAAACACCACTTCCTCCCTTGTACACACCCCAGTGTCCCTGGGTTGGCTCCTGCCCCCTCTCGGCTTCTCTCCTACTCTCGTTCCACCAGCTCAGGCACCACAGCACTCACTCCCCGCACTCACAGCCAAGTCTCCTCCGGCCCATGTCACTAGGCCACAGGCTTCCTGTGTCCTGATCTCATGGCAGCAGGTCCTCCCCGAGTACTCAGACTGAGCTCTCCCTCACAGCCCAACTTAAAGCCCCCCCCCCCCCCCCCCCATAGCTGCCTCTGCCCTGAAAGTCCTCAGAGCGCAGTTTACCCGCCTTCCCCACGGCTGCTATCCAGAGCCCAGTATAACAGTGTAAGTGACCTGGGTATGAGGACAGGGCAGTGAGACCAGCTGATGCCATGGGCGGCTGTTCAGGCCGGGAGGAGCCGCAACACAGTCTGTCAGCATCACAGGCCGAGAGAGTGAGTGTGTATGTAACATAATCAATCAGCGAGTGGCTGGAGAGTGTCTCCTCCCAATGATGGACCCCATCTCCTCCGTGTTGGGAATGATGTGGGTTGACAAGGGAGAGTGTGTAGGTGGGTATCAAGCATGAGATTATCTGTCCCCAGGGCCTCTCACACTGGAGCTTCAGGGAGGAGGGCCTGAGGGCTCGCCACATGGTGAGGGCAGTCCTCCTGTGGGGATATCCTTTCAGTGCCTTTAGATCTGGGCTTCATGTGAGCACTGAGTACTCTGGTGAACCGAGGGGATCTTTATGTGAGAGTGGTGTGGTAAGAGAAGATACCAACCCCGACTATGACCTGTCAGAGGCCATGTTGTGTGTGTTTATGGCCACTGTAGGGCACCAATGTGATTTTTTCCAATGTGAATAAATTCTACAGTGTGTTACTCACTCCAGAACCTGTATTTTAAACTTTGTGTTCTTCAGAGCCTCACTCAGTTGCTTCAGTCCACCATCTCCCAGATTATTTTCTTCCTGCCTGCACACAGAGACACAAACACAGTGAATATAGTGCAGCAATACAATACACATTGACATTTATATACAGTATATATATATATATGGCTTTGACATAGTCGAGTCTGGATGTAATGAAGAGGTAAGATAGTGATGGAGTCATGTGATGTTGCCGATGTGGGGGAAGGCAGAGCGGGTCACGGCATGGACATGGGGGATAAAGGATAGTCGAGGATCGAACAAGACACCTGGGATCCTGACTGGATTGGTGAGGTGGTATATGCACCCATTGGTACTGATGCTGCCAGGGCCTGAGTTGGGAGGTGCTGGTGTGAGCTTCAGTCTTGCTGATATTCACCTGCAGAAAGTTGGCACTTATCCAGGAGTTGATATTTGACAAACATTCTGTCAGGACAGCACTGGTCATAGGGTTCATGTTGGAGGCAGAGAGAGATGAATCTGACGGTCATGTGTGCACATATGGAAGTTGACTCCATGTCTGAGGATGATGTCACCAAGAGATGGTATGTACAGGTTAAAGAAGAGAGGACCGAGGATAGAGCATTGAGGGGAGGAGAAGAGATTTGCGGAGACAAAATGGGATTGGGTGTAAGAGATCCGATGTGAACCAATCAAGGAAAGAACTTTGAAGGCTGAGATGAGAGGACAGATACTGGAGGAGGATAGAGTGTCAAAGGGAGCAGAGAGTTCCAGGAGGGGGAGAAGGCAAAGAGAGCCCTGGTCACAGATGGACAGAGTGCCATTTGTCACCTTGATGAAGGCTGTTTTGTGCTGTGGGCAGGAAACCCGATTGAGGGGTTCATGACGCGAGAGACAGGTGTGGACGGAGTGAAGCTGGGAAGCAATAGCCCTTTCGAGGACCTTGTAAAGGAAAGGAGCTTGGAGACGGGTGGCAGTGAGTGGGCAGGGATGGGTCCATGGAAGGTTTTATTAGGAGAGAGGTTAATGACAGCTGTTTTTCATTATAAAGTGAAACCGCAAATTGTGTTTGTTTGTGTATTAAATTCCGGGATATTTGGTAAAGATAATTTCATACCTTTTCTTCCGAGCAGCTTCCTCCTGATGAAATCAAACACAGACAGAAGTGAGCTCACACTGAGACACCAACAATAACAACAAATAATTTCATGTGTACAGCACCTTTCACGTCAGGAGGAAGCCCCAAGGCACTGGGCGTGAAAGACGCTGTACACATGTAATATTTAAGACACCTCATTGTAAACTCAGACACACAGAACAGAATTTTACAGCACAGAGTTGACTGTCATTATTACAGCAAAGTTATTCACTCAAAGTGATTTCCAAAGATAAGAGGTTTCAGATGTACAGCCACTATAAAGTGTTAATTGTGTAAGTTTATAGCTGGAGACACAAAGTCAGACCTGCTGACACACACTACAATATACTAAATTAGCAATTCAATCTCTTATCTCTTTATCAATCAGTATTAAATGTTTTGCTTCAGACTGTGTGCAACTGATATGGAGCTCAATTATAATGTAATCTCTTTACCTGCAAAAAGATCGGCCCGTCTTTTTCCATCTGTGTCTGTAACTCTGAGATTTCTTGTTGAACTGAATCTAAATTGCTCTGAATCTCTCGCAGGTTTGTCTCCATCCGTTGTAAAATCTCCTCCTCTCGCTGTCTGAGATCTCTCATCACCCGCTGCTCTCTGTCAGTCAGGATCTGGTGTATTTTAGCAAAATCGTCCTTGACTTGGGTCTGCAGACTGCTCGCCTGTTCCTGCAAAACATCAGACATCACACCGTGTATACACAGTAAAGAGAGACATCACACCATGTACACACAGTAAAGAGAGATACACTGAGACCGCACACCCTTTATACACAATAAATAGAGACAATCTGATTGTCCAGAAATCAGCCCAAACAAAACTTACCTTAAGTTGTGAAATATTTTGTTTCTGTTTGGCTTCAGCTTGTAGAGCAGTTTCCTTCCTCTGTGTGAGAGAAGCTAAGGAGGATTTCACTTGTTCCTGGAATAAACACACAGAACAACAGTGTTTGTACTTGGAATCATCAAGTGGAATAGATTTACTCCCTCCTGAGGGGTACTGTTACCTTATAGATTTCAACAGCTTCCGCAATGGGCAGGAATCTGTGATCTCTGTGTTCTCGCACATCTCTGCAAACTGCACACAGTAATTTCTTGTCAGATTCACAGAACAGCTTCAGTTCCTCCTGGTGTTTCTCACAGTGAAGTTTAATTTCCGTCTGTCTCGGGGTCAGGCTGAATTTCCGAGCTTTCTCTGCTCGACTCGCCAGGGCCCGATTAACCCTGAGGTTCTTTTCTGGAAAAGTCTCCTGACAAACAGCACAGCGGTTTGTCTCCTGCTTTTCCCAGCTCCGGGTGATACAGGAGCGACAGAAGTTGTGGCCACAGTCCAGGATAACAGGATCAGTGAAGAAATCCAGACAAATCGGGCAAATGATCTCCTCGGTCCAGCTCTCAGTCTGGAGCCCAGAAGCCATTTTCCCCCTCAGCACTTCCTGATTCAAACTGGTTTCAGTTTCAGTGTGAGTGTGTGGGCGGCTCCCAGTCACTGGGCTGTCAAACCGTCTCCTTTAGTCTCTTCTTGTGAAATCAGCTGATTGTGACTGTGATCCCAGGAGACCACGAGAAAGACTTGTACATTCATCATCACCCTCACAGGAGTAACTGTTCTCTCTGCATTTCACGATGGTCATGACTGTTGGAGCCAGTGTATTCCTGGGCTGAGAAACGGGAAGAATAACAACAAGCCGTGTATTTGATACAGAACCTGTAACGGAGCTCAAAACTCTGCATTTCTGTACAGTGACTGTCGGGATTTGGTGAATGTGCAGCCAATCTCCACACAACCAGCAAACAATCTTAGTGACCGGCCAATGTTATTTGGGGGATTGTTTTGTCAGCCGGGAAATCAGGGAGAGAAATATCCGTCTCTTTCTCAAGTTGTGCTGCGAGATCTTTAACGTCCAGCAGAACAGACAGAAATGGAGCTCGGTTTGTTGTGGAGTCTTGAAGCGTGTTGATTACTCACACCCGTCTTCAAATCACTTTACTTCCTACCACCGCCCTAACCTACCTCTCCGACCTCCTCAGTCCCCAATCTACCACCCGGGCAATGCCTCCGCTCAACCGGCTCCGGCCTCCTGCTCATCCCTTGTGCCTTTTCAGCCACAATGCCCTGAAACTCTGGAACTTTCTCCCTCAATCCCTCCGCTTGGGCCCCTCCCGATGTTTACCGAGAAGTCAGCCAGAACATCTATGTTAGTTAATTGGCGGTTTGGTGATTCGTGGGGAAATTTTCCGCTAAAATAATAATAATAATGATGATGATAAGGAGTTCATTAATAACTGGTGAATTTAATGGATGAGGAACAGAGCCGGGAGAGAGAGACTGCTTGATCGTGTTGGTCAGTAGAGGGGTGAGGAGGGGTTGTTGAGTGACCAACAGCTGGGAGATGACAGTTGAGAGGGAAGGGCAGGAATAAGGGTAATGGAGAACAGGGCAGTGTTAGTAGCCGTGACAGAGATGGGTGAGGGTGTGGGGGGGAAGGGGGGAAGTTGGCGGAGGAGGTGATTTCAAGCTTTGAGATGAAGTCGACTCTGAGGTGGTGATGGTCAGAGGAAGGTTTTCAGACAGCAATCGAAAAAGGGGGAGAGAGACTGTCCGTCCGTCCGTCCGTCTGTCTGTCTGCCCATCTGTCTGTAGCTGGTTACAAGTGGCTGACAATGACTTCTCACAACAACAACAATATTTCATTTATAGAGCTCCTTTCGCATCGGGAGGAGTCCCAAGGCGCTGGACAGTTGGGTCAGGACCCCAGCAGGGGGGAAATGGTCAGGGTGAGAGGAGGGAAGGGAGGGAGCGAGGAAGGGGCAAATGATCAGGGTGAGGGGAGGGAAGGGAGGGAGCGAGGAAGGGGGAAATGATCAGGGTGAGGGGAGGGAAGGGAGGGGGCAAGGAGGGGGCAGAGAGTCGAGAGGGGAGCTGAAGGCTCGGTCAAAGAGGAAGGTCTTGAGACCGGCCTTGAAGGAGGAGAGGGAGGAAGCGGCGAAGGCACTGGGGATAGAGTTCCAGAGCCTCGGGGCTGAGAGGCTGAAGGCCCGGCCACCGATGGTAGGGCGGTTGGGGCGGGGGATGTGAAGCAGACCGGAGCCAGAGGAGCTACTGTTTTTTTTTCTCTTTCTCTCTGTCTGTGTGTCTATCTGTCCACGTGTCTCTCTGTTAGTGACTGGATTTGAGGAAGGGAGGACAGCTGGGGTTCGAACCGGATGCCTAAGTTGCGCATTGGTTTGTCGTGTTTCAGGGAGGGCCCAGGGTGGTTGAAGGCTTCAGATCCACAGAAGTGAAAACATAGATGGGAGCCACAGAGTATGGCTTCTGGATTGACTACATTAAGCTGTGAGGAGTTTACACTCATCCAGGTTCTGATATGTGCCATCTCAAGATCCTATTCTTCAACATTGCTTTTGATCCAACCTCCACCATCCCAACCCCCAACTCGGGGCCGAAACACTGATTATCCAGTACCCTGTGACATCCTTTCTTCCTCAAATTCTGAACATTAGTTTGCTTATGGTTTGGGGGGTGTTATTGTATACAGCGATTTAATCTGTGGAGTCCTGTACCATAGCAGTTACTGCAATCACTGGTAATTTGAGTGATAATAATAGTAAGCCTTACATTTGATACGGCGCCACTCCAAGCGCTTCACAGGATATATTGTGAAGTGAACTGACTGTATATTCTCTGGCAATATATTTGGGTGACGCCCAAATGTCTGGGCTGTTTGTGGCCACAGTGACCTGTTTGGATGACTGTAGTGATGGGATCAGCCTTTCGTACAGCGTCAATGTACTGTTTTCCTGGAGCCTCGGATAAAACATTACACTGTACAGTTTGCCCGTCTCCTCGCCCTGCGGTGGGGACAACGGCTACTGTGTCAAACTAAACCATTCTGTATCAATACTGTGTCTGTAACAACAACAACAACAACTTGGCTTTATATGGCGCCGCTGGTGAAGGGGAGAGTCCCAGAGCGCTGGACAGTGGCGGAGCTCGAGGCCGAGCCGAGGGGGAGGTGACCGCAGGTCACGGTCCAACACGAAGGTCTTCACCGCGTCCGGTCATCGGGTCAGAAAAGCTTCGGGACTCTGTCCGGAGGCTTCACTTCACCGACGTCCTGACAGAGAAGCCGCGGCGTCACTCACACACACGAACCTCTTCCTGTCTCGTCTTTCCTTCTGTTCAGAATTAATGAGGGAATTAAACTTTATCTTTTTGGGGTAAAACATTCCTGACTTGTTTGTGGGGTTTACTCCTCGGCGCCGGGAGGCCTCAGTGTGAGGTGTAAACGGTTTAAATTGGCCAATGTCTGTCTGTCTTTCTCTCTCTTTCTGTGTCCCTGTGTCTGTCTCTGTGAGTGTGTGTGTGTGGCTGGTGACCAGGTGTTGACATTGGCTTCTCACTGTCTGTGTGTGTGTGTGACTGGGGGGGTGGGGCTGACTGGGGGGGTGGGGGGTGACTGGGGGGTGGGGGTGAATGGGGGGTGGGGGTGACTGGGGGGTGGGGGGTGACTGGGGGGTGGGGGTGCCTGGGGGGTGGGGGGTGACTGGGGGGTGGGGGTGAATGGGGGGTGGGGGTGACTGGGGGGCTGGGGGTGACTGGGGGTGGGGGGTGACTGGGGGGTGGGGGTGACTGGGGGGTGGGGGGTGACTGGGGGGGGTGACTGGGGGGTGGGGGTGACTGGGGGGTGGGGGTGACTGGGGGGGGGGGTGACTGGGGGGTGGGGGGTGACTGGGGGGTGGGGGTGACTGGGGGGTGGGGGGTGACTGGGGGGTGGGGGGTGACTGGGGGGTGACTGGGGGTGGGGGTGACTGGGGGGTGGGGGTGACTGGGGGTGGGGGTGACTGGGGGTGGGGGTGACTGGGGTGATGGGGGTGACTGGGGGGATGGGGGTGACTGGGGGTTGGGGTGACTGGGGGATGGTGACTGGGGGTTGGGGTGACTGGTGATGGGTGTGGGGGGTGACTGGGGGGTGGGGGGTGACTGGGGGGTGGGGGGTGACTGGGGGGTGGGGGTGACTGGGGGGTGGGGGGTGACTGGGGGGTGGGGGTGACTGGGGGGTGGGGGTGACTGGGGGGTGGGGGTGACTGGGGGGTGGGGGGTGACTGGGGGGTGGGGGTGACTGGCGGGTGGGGGTGGGGGTGACATGGCCGCACTGTTGTCTGTCTCTATCTCTGTGTCTCTCGTCGACTGATGAACAGCAGCGCCTGACTTTGGCGCCTCTTTTCTTTTTCCTCTGACTCGGCGCCTGCGCAGTAGTGTCCTTGAGCGCGAGGCCGACGGGTTTTTTTAGAACTCGGCGCCTGCGCAGTGCCGTCTCCGGGCGCGGGGCTGACGGTGTTTCGGGGCGCGGCGCCTGTCTGTCTGAGCGCGAGGCGGGACCGCTGGAGGTGGTGATGGCGGCGGAGACGACGGTCAGTGTCGGTGACAGAGAGAGAGAGACATAGACACACAAACACAGACACACACTCTCACTCTCTGTCACTCTCTCTGACACACACTGAGCCTGAAACACACACACACACAAACAGACATACACATAGACGGACACACACAGACACACTAAGATACACACACGCACACACAGACTGACATACGCACACACACGCACGCTGAGCCAGGCTGACAAACACACACCACACACACACACACACACAGAGACAGTCTATCACACAAATACACACACACAGACTGACACACACTCTCACTGTCAGTCTCTCACCCTCTCTCCCACATTCGCTCTCACACACATTGAACCCACAGACACACACACACACACAAACAAACCCAGACACCGAGCCAGGCCAACACTGTGTGTGTTTGTGTGATAGCCCGACTCGGTGTCTGTGTGTGTGAGAAAGAGGAGAGAGAGAGGGTGAGAGAGAGGGTGACAGGGACTGACAGAGAGTGAGAGTGTGTGTCTGTGTGTGTGTGTGTATGTCAGTGTGTCTGTGTGTGTGTTAGCCTGGCTCGGTGTCTGTGTATATGTGTGTGTCCATACGTCAGCCTGGTTCAGTGTGTGTGAGAGGAGAGAGTGTGAGCGAGAGAGTGACAGAGACTGACAGATTGAGAGTGTGTGTCTGTGTCTCTGTCTGTGTGTCTCTGTCTGTGTGTGAGTCTGTTTGTGTGTGTGTCTGTGTGTGTGTACTCGGTACCAAACACAAGGACTGTTACTGCTATCACTCAGATGACGAATGACTGCATTCACTTCGACACCACAGGACTCCACAGATTAAACCGCTCCGCACAGATCACATCCCCGCAAACCGCGAGAAAAATAATACCCCGAATTAGAAATGGATGAACAATTGTGGAAGAATGTTGTTGGAGCTTCAGTCCCTCTCTCCCCTCGGCCTGGAATGAAGGTCCCGTCTGATCCCACAGTGTACAACAGGCAAATGAGACGGGAATATCATCCGCCCCGAAACCACTCAATGTTCCTCAATACATCATCACAGAAGTCACATCAGTTCGGACCATAAAACGTAATAATATTATACACAGAAACACACACTTCCACTCTCTCACTCACTCTCTCTCACACACTCTCACTCTCTCACACAGTCTCTCTCACACAGTCTCTCACTCTCACACTCTCACACAGTCTCTCACTATCTCAGTCTCTCTCTCACACTCTCTCACACAGTCTATCACTCTCACTCTCTCACAGTTTCTCTCTCTCACACTCACTTTCTCACACAGTCTCACTATCAGTCGCTCTCTCTCTCACATTCTCACTCTCTCACACAGTCTCTCACTCTCTCACACAGTCTCTCACTCTCACACAGTCTCTCTCTCACACACACTCATACTCTCTCACACACTCTCTCAGTCACTCTCACTCTCTCTCGCTCTCTCTCACTCAGTCTCACTCAGGCGCCGCGCCCCGAAACACCGTCAGCCCCGCGCGCGGAGACGGCACTGCGCAGGCGCCGAGTTCAAAAAAAAACCGTCGGCCTCGCGCGCGGAGACGGCACTGCGCAGGCGCCGAGTTCAAAAAAAACCGTCGGCCTCGCGCTCAGGGACACCACTGCGCAGCCGCCGAGTCAGAGGGAAAAAGAGGCGCCAAAGTCAGGCGACGAGAGACACAGAGAGAGAGAGAGAGACAACCGACCGACAGAGGCGACTGAACCCATCGACCGTTTAAACCTCACACTGAGGCCTCCCGACGCCAATGAATAACCCACACAAACAATTCTGGAATTTTTTACCCCAATGACAAAGGCGGATCCCGTCACTACAGTCATCCACGCACTTGATCCACAGAGAGCCCAGACATTGGGGCCTCAACCAAATATATTGCCCACAATACACACAGTGAGTTCACTTTACACTATATCCTGTGTTGCGCTTTAAGATGTGATGCGGCGCCACAACAAATGCAAATATTATCAGTGTTATCTCTGAAATTACTGGTGTTTGCACTAACTGCTTCCGCTACAGGACTCCACCGATTATATCGCCGCCAACAAATAACACTCCCGGAAACCATAAGGGCACTAATGTTCAGCATTGGAAATAAATGAAGAGATGTGGACGCTTTGGATTAGAAAAGATTCCATTCTGATCCAACAGACATCAAATAGCCATCCAGCAACACCTAAACATTATACTGTTAAAACATGACAGACTTTGTATCGGTCCAGGTCATAGCATTTTATATGACTTATTTAATACCATAATAATAATTATTATTGCATGTGGTACAGCGCCTTATCGCGTCTTCACAGAATATCCTTCAATGAATTGTCTGTGTTCTCTGACACTGAGAGCCAAGCGCTGGAATGGCATTGAATCGCGGGTTTACTGTGGCTTTTAGGTTTCACATCAAAGTCAATATGAAGGACAAATACCTCGAGGAGACAGTTCATGACCATCTCGTTTGTTTTGTCAGCTTCTGAGGAAGAAGGCAACCGGTGAAAACCTAAACATCTCAAGGTTAGAACAAGAATAACATCACATTTGTACAGCAGCTTTCACATCGGGAGGATGTCCCAAGGCACTGGACAGTCAGACCTGAGCTGTGGGTTGGGATTGGGGAGGGGGCAAAGCCACGGTCGAAGTGGAGGGTCTTGAGATGGGTCTTCAAGAAGCCAATGGAGAGGGTGAGGCAGAGGGACTGTGGGATGGAGTTCCAGCGAGTGGGGCAGAATGGCTGAAGGCCGCCCGCTGGGTACTTGCGGATACTTTGCTCTATTAACTAGTACCGCCTTATTCGCTGTTGTACCTTTTCAATGTGATGCAGATAACATGCAGGTTATTAAGAAACACATAACTTGACCTTGATATAGCACTTTGCTGTTACCAAATTCGTCCTCCAAATACCCACCCGCAATCCCTCTAACCTTTCATACAACCACCCAATTCACAGCCCCCCTTTCCTTGCCCCTTGGGGTTAAGCAGAGCTTTGCTGGACTGATCGAGGTCAGCTTCCTAATACATTCCATATTTTGCTGAAAAGAAGTTCACACCTCTGAGATAAAGAGCAATTAGATCCTTCAGCACAGATGTAAGATCACTGGACCACAGAAATTAAAGGCTGTAGCTTCAGACATCTGCCGAACGTAAGTCTGAGAAAAAAACAGGTCGTGAAAGGCTGCTATGCATGTGTGCGGATGACACCCAACTCTACCTTTCCTCCTCTAACCTCAACTCCACGACCACCGATGTCCTGACAGCTGTCTGTCCGACATCGAGTCCTGGACGAGAGACAACTTTCTTCAGCTCAACGTACGCAAAACCGAGGCCCTCCTGATTGGCTCACGTCAGCGCCTCCGCACCTCAGGCGCTGACACCATCAGCATCCAAGGCTGCACTCTCCACCTCTCAAAGCCATCAGGAACCTCGGCGTTTTGTTCGACTCTGAGCTGTCCTTTCTCCCTCACATCCGCACCACAACTGGCACCGCCTTCCATCACCTCCGGAACATCGCCAGACTACGGCACTACCTCACCCCTCACGCGGCTGAAACTCTGGTCCACGCCTTCATCACCTCAAGGCTGGACTATGGGAACTCTCTCCTCGCGGCCTTCCCGCCACCTCCCTCCACACTGCAGGTCATTCAGAGCTCTGCAGCTCGTGTACTGTCCCGCACCAGACACCGCGACCACATCACTCCCACCCTCGCTCCCCTCCACTGGCTCCCCATCCCCCAGAGGATTGAATTCAAGATCCTCATCCTCACCTACAAGGCCATTCACGGCCTCGCTCCCTCCTACCTCTCCAACCTACTATCCCCCTACCTACCTGCCCGTACCCTCCGTTCCTCTGGCTCCGGTCTGCTCCACATCCCCCGCCCCAACCGCCCTACCATCGGTGGTCGGGCCTTCAGCCTCTCAGCCCCGAGGCTCTGGAACTCTATCCCCAGTGCCTTCGCCGCCTCCTCCCTCTCCTCCTTCAAGGCCGGTCTCAAGACCGTTCTCTTTGACTGAGCCTTCAGCTCCACTCTCGACTCTCTACCCCCTCCTCGCTCCCTCCCTTCCCTGCCCTCACCCTGACCATCTCCCCCCTCCTCTCTCCCTCCCTTCCCTGCCCTCACCCTGACCATTTCCCCCCCAATGCTCGTGAAAGGCGCTCCATAAATGGAATATTGTTGTTGTTGTTTCTACTGTAAGCAAAATTGCCGAATGTTTCTCTCTGACCCGTCGGAATGGAAACCAGGTCCACTCGCTTGTGTGGCGACATCTTTAATTACCGATCTACACCGCTCCACAATAGAAATATTACAAATTAAAATTGAAATCTCATCTTCTATTGGAGATCCGGAAGCGCGGTGATGTTTCTGCGTGTGTCAGAGATGCTGCTGAAAAAAAATTGCTATGACACGGAGGGGACTTTGTCAGAATGCCACCCCTTGTTATATTGCACAATTTCCTCAAAACACTTTAACAGGTACAAGGTGCTTACATATTAAATCATGATGGCAAACAGCTTTTAATCAAGATGCGATGCTCTTTCCCTGTATCCTGGACAACAATCACACAAAATAAGAATTAGTCACTCATTTTATAGCTGTTTTAAAGAATGATAGATTTTTACAACACAGAAGGAGACCATTCGGACCCATCGTGACGGTGTCAGCTCTTAGATGCTGCGACCAACTATTCCCTACTCCCCGTCACCTTCAAAAATAGGACGACAAAACCAAGTCTTACCTACAACCGAACCACACTAACTGACGCTCCCAATGCTCTGACATACAGCAATTCCCAAACCCATTCTTACACCAACAAGTGAGAGGTCGTGGATTCGATTCCCTGACCGGTCAGAGCTAAACCTTTCTGCACAAACACACACAAACTCACAAGCCCCTCTTTAGCAGTAAGTAGGAACCCACTTGTTAACCAGTTGGAGCATTTGCAGCAATAATTATCCCTCCGAAAAATTTACTGACGTGAATTTGGTCAATGAAACCACGACTCATTGTGTGACACTGATGTGTGCAATTGGCTGACGCGCCTCTCCCAAAAAATATATAGTCACTGAACTTTACATTATAATCCGTGAAGCGCTTTGAGACGTCTCGAAGACGTGACAATTCGCTGCATGAAATGCAAGAATTGTTATTATATTATGTAGTACAGAGTGAGGAGTCCTGTAACATACCGGTTAGACCCTGAGGACATGACAACACTTATTTGCATTGGCAGCAACACACAGTGATTGATGGCTGTTTTCCACACTGTGTCAATATAGTCAAATTATAAAAGGTATTTAAGATTTCTGAGGAAATTGATCGGAAGAAAAACTCGCGGCATTCTGCCAATGCCCTCTCCCTCTACGCCCTCTCCTTCCCTCTCCCTCTCAACTCTCTACCCCCCTCCTCGCTCCCTCCATTTCCTCCCCTCACCCTCACCATTGCCCCCAATGCTCGGGTCCCGATCCCACTGTCCAGCGCCTCGGGACGTTCTCCCGACGCGAAAGGCGCTCTGTAAATGTAATCTTGTGTTTGTGTTGTTGTTGCGATGTCGTTTTTTAATTTATTTTGTGTGGGTTCCGCCGAGTGTTTGACATATGCGGAAACAATTCACCATTGTTAAGACTCTGCAAAACAAACTGAGATTTTAATTGTAAAAAACGTCCTAAACTGCGCGGGTGGATTACTCGCCCCGTAATCCACAGGACTTGGGTTTGTTTTCCCGGTCGGGAAAGGTCAAGTTGATTCCTTAGACAAGTTTCCTTACTCCTCAACTCACTCCTGTTTGCTGAGCTGTTAGTAGGTAACCCCTCGTACGACAGTTGGTGGATCGTTTTCCCGCAATCAGTTGCCGCGATTCACCCAGAAAATTCACTTTAATATTTCTTCAGTGAAGTGTCTTTATACGTCTCGAAGACCTGATAAGGCGCTATATCAAACGCAAGCATTATTATTATTATTATTATTATTATTATTAATTCGTATAGTTTGCAAAAGGAACAGAGGGCAGATGACGGGAATTTTGTTGAACCCAGAGATGTTATATGATCTGGAACACACCGCCTGAACGGCGAGTGGAAGCGGATTTGACAGCAGCTTTTAAAAGGGAATTCGACGGGGACTTGAATAGGTCGAATATGCACAACTGTGGAGTAAAAGCGTGAGAGTGAGACGAGTGGGGGGTAAGAGCGGAAAATTGAGATTATTTGTGTTAAGAACGGGGGATTGGGTCATTTTGGGATAAGTGTGAGTGCAGTGGGACCGGTTCATTGCTCTGTGAAAGAGCGGGTACATGAGAAATGGGCCGAATGGCCTCGTTCTGTGTGTAAGATTGTATGACTCTATGAAAGACACACGGAGGGGAGTTAGTCAGAATACGCGACCAATTCATATTTTGAGGGAGTGTGGGACAGGGACCATGGAAACCCGCAACCAATCTTCATTGGGTTTGGCATCGTATGTGAACGTAAACTAATGATACAAGTGATCAAACGTTTCTGAATCAACCGAATAATAAAACAGATGTTGGCGCTCTGAGAAAAAACTTCTGAAAGTCTTGTCAATTTTTTTNCTGATCCCGGTGTCAGACACAGTGGGTAAACCCACCCAATCACTTCAGAGTCTACACCGCAAACTGAGATTTAGATTTTAAGCGCTCGTGTTCTGGAAATGGGACAATTTGGGGGTAAGAGATCAGTTGAGCTATAAATGGGGCAATGGGGTTATTTGGAGTAAGAAAGCGGGAGAGGGAACATGTTGGTGTAGGATTGGGGAAGTTGGGAATTCTTGTCGTTAAGAGCGGTGCGAGAGAGACCAATTGGGCTAAAAGCAAAGGGAGGGTAAAGATTTGGGATAAAAGCGGGAATTCTATTGGGGAAAGAGTGAGGTAGTGGGGAAGAGTTTAGGTAAGACTTGGTTTCGAGGCCTATTTGGGGTAAGAGTGGGGGAGTAGAGACGTAATGGGAGCACTGTCTAAGAAGTGGCACAGACACAATTGGTCCGAGTGACTTCCTTCTGTGTTGTAAGATTCTATGATTCAGTGAAACTGCTATAAAATGAGCTGAGAAAACAATTCTTATTTTGTGGGATTATTGTCCAGGATCCAAGAGAAACAGTGCATTTGTAATTTGTTTTAAGTTACATCTTGACTAAAGGTCGTTTTACATAATGAGTCAATGGAAACACATTACAACAGATATTACACGTTTCTGGGGAAATTGTACAATGCAACAAAATTTGCCATTCTGACAAAGTCGCCTCCGTGTTGTATCAAATTATATATTTTTTTCAGCAGAATCTCTGACACATACAGAAACCCATCACCGCGCTTAAGGATCTGCAAAAGGAGACGAGGTATTAATTTTTGTTTGAAATAATAATAATATTATGCTATACTACTGCTGTGGAGCCGTGTAGCTCAGTGGTTGGAGCATTAGCCTCACAAGCGAGTGGACACAGTTTTGATTCCCGGACGGCTCATAGCGAAATCTTAGGCAAGTTTCCTTACTGCATAAACACACACACACTCACGCCTCTGTTTAGCACTCAGTAAGAACCCACTTGTTGGTCGATTGCTGGATCAGATCTGCAGGAATAATAATTCGTCCAAAAACAATTAAATAATGTGTATTTGATCACTCAATCCACGACTGATTGTGGGACACTGATATGTGCAATTGGCTGTCGTGCCTTTCCCAAAAAGTATACAGTCACTGCTCTTTACAGTATATTCTGTGAAGCGCTTTGGGACGTCTCGAATACGTGACAATTCGCAATATGAAATGCAATAATTGTTATTACATTATATAGTACAAAGTGAGCAAACCTCTAACATACCGGTTAGAGCCTAAGGACATGGCGAGGCTTATTGAGATTGAGAGCGACACACTTTGATTGATGGTTGTTTTGCACAGTGTCGATACATAATCAAATGATAAGAGGTACTGAAGGTTTCTGAGGAACTTGATCAGAAGCAAACGAGCTGCAATCTGAATATGTCCTCTACATCTGAGTGATATGATTTTTTTTGTTTCTTTGTGCCATCGGTTGGGTTTCTGACACTTGCAGTCAGAGCGGTGAAGAGTCTCCAAAACAAACTGAGATTTTCATTTCCATTTTAAAAACTTCTATTGTAGTTTTTTTTTTACCTGAACAGTTATTGTTCTCGCCTCACAAACCATAGGCCCGGGTTTGATTCCCGGTCGGGACAGATCAGATCGATTACGAAGTCAAGTTTCGTTATCCCACACACACACACACTTCTGTTTACTGAGCAGTAAGTGGAAAGCCACTTGTGAGTCGATTGGCAGATCAGTTTTCTGGCTCTAATAATCCTCTCAATGAACGAAAATAATAGTAATTTGGTCACTCAATCCACAACTGGTTGGGGGACACTGCTGTGCCCTATAAGCTGCCGCGATTCACCCAGAAAATGCACTTTGCAGTGTATTCTGTGAAGCACTTTGATGCGTCGGGAAGATGTGACGAGGCGCTATATCGGATGCAATGTTTGTTATTATTATTTAAGGTCATTGTCAAAAGAACCGGAGTGGAGACAAGTAGAACTTTTATTTTTGATCCGATGTGGAACGAACTGCGTGAAAGCGTCGTGGAAGCAAATTGTAAAACAATATAATAATAATCGTTGCATTTGATATAGCGCTTTTCATGTCTTGTTGACGTCTCAAAGCGCTTGAGAGAGTATACTGTAACATGAATTGATTACACTTGTGGGCGAAATGCGGCAGCCGATTGCGAACAGCAATCCCACAAACAGTCGTGGATTGAAATGACTGATTTACTATTGTGTTTTTATATTTGGAGGAGTTATTATAAAGTGTGTGGAGTGAATAAACTCGCCCAAGATTTCACACCGCCGGGAACCGAGCCCAGGCCTCTCGCTCGCACAGCGTGTGCGCTAACAACTGAGCTCCAGGACTCCTCGATTTTATAGTAGTTTTCAGAAGAGAATTCGATAGGGACTTGAAAAGAACAGGTGTGCATTGCTCCGGTTTAAGTGCGGGAGAGTGGGACCCGTTGGGAACAGAGCGGAAGAGTGTAGATAGTTGGGTGGGGGTGAGAACCAGTTCGGGTAAAAGCGAAGGTGTGTGTTCTGGTTGTGTTAAGAGCGGTGGAGTGGGGACTATTTGGGGTAAAAGGTGAATGATTATATTCCTCAAATACATAACAGCCGTCAGGAGAGATGAAGTGAAGTGTACTCCTGTGCCTCACCTCCCTCCAGCATCAGGTGTTGCAAATCCGACCGAGAGGGAACGAGGAGTGAAACCAATGTCATGGGGTTCAGTGGGGAACACTTTATTCACATAAACACATGAACAAGAATGAAAATGCGTTCGTCAGTTGTAACACAACACTGAGGAACATCTCCGAGCCGTGAGGCCGCGTGAAAGAGGCAAAATAAATGCAGGTTAATCGTTGCAGAAAAGCAATTTTTTTTTAAGTGAATTTTCTTGAACCTTTAATGATTCGGGAAGCGGTGGTGTTGCACTGTGAACACAGGGAGTGATTGCAGTGCAGCACCGCCTCCTGCTGGACATGTGTTTGCACTGCAGCGTTACAGCCATTCCCATCGGCCCGGACTTGGCGGCAATTTCAAATCCCCCCATTCAGTGTGTGATCACTGTCAGTGGTGCGGAGGCGGTGAAATGTGTGTGTGGCCGTGTACTGCGCAGAGAGAAGGTCGATGTGTAACCAACGACAGTCCAGAAAATGTATGTCAGTCTCAGGCCATGAAGGGGGGAGCGGCAGAGAGTGGAGTAAGGCTCAACAACAACAACAACAACATCAACATTACATTGGTACGGAGTCGGGACCAGTCCCACCCGTGTCACTGCTCCCTGTAGTGCAGATAAAGGGAACAGGACCCGGCGGGGAGGCCGCGGGGACAGGGTCGGGACTGGTTGTGTGTTGAGTGGATGTGTGCGGTGTGTGTGGCCGTGTCTCCGGGTTTTTAACGCGTGAACATGTGTGTGTGCGCGGTGCGCATCGGGGCACCGGCCATGATCGGCCGGTGTGCTTTAGTGGCGGTGTGTGTGTGTGAGTCGGTGGCACATGTATGTAGTGAACATAGCGACATGTTTAAAGGGAACGTCCACAAAAAATGTTAACCTGTCCAGACTCCCCATAATGAGTAACTACTTCAACTCTTTCCTGCTCATCCCTCCACTTCGGGCTTCTCGTCAAATGTCCGTTCAACAACAGCAACAACTTGCACTTATATGGCGCCCTCCTCCCAGAGTTGCGTCTCAGAGTACCCGACATGGCGGAGGCCGACTCTGAGCCGGGGTGGGGGCTGGAGGGGGCCGCACGGTCGAGGACGAAAGATTTCAGGCGGGAATTCAAATCGGGGAGAGAGGGGCCAAAGGCGGAGCGATTGAGGAAAAGCTTTCCAGCTTTCCTTCCCATCCTTTCTGCTCCATGTTTGTTCTTTCTGTCACAGATTCATTTTACACAGAGCGCAAACAGGTGGTATATATATATACATATATATATATATGTGTGTGTGTGTGTGTGTGTGTGTGCGTATGCACAGGTTTGCATATACAATTCCCCTGATGTCGGCCTCCCCAGGTCCTCTCCCCACAGGCTGCAGATCATCCAGACTTCTGTTGGAGCCCGTCAAGTGGAGGCAGCATTTTGCGGGTTGAGGCATAAGCGGTCGGGAAGGCAGAGCGGTGTCAGGACACAAAGAGATTTGAGAATATTGAAACGAACCCGTTGTTGATAGGGAGACAGTGGACCCGATTAGCACTGCTGTCGTGGGGCGGGTAAACTGCGCAGCGTTTCTTAATCAAAGCGATCGGGATCTGATCAAGACTTCCCTTCTCCGCCAGTCCTGAAGACTGAGGGTGGTGTGAGATGTGCAATGTCGGTTTGATTCTCAGCCACGGTTTGCATTTACGAGAAGGTTTTAACTGTAAAGTGCGACACTTGATCTGAGTTCCACTTGTATTGCCCACCGGCAGATCGCTTCGCGCAAGAGGCTGCTGTTAGTGCAGTGTTAATTATTGTGGGAAAAGCCTCAATCCATTGTGTAAATGTGCCAAATATTACAAGACAGTGCTTAAAACCTCCTTTCGTGATTGTTATTGGACCACTCAAATCAATCTGCACATGGGTCCATGGACCCGAGGGTGGGGGTGGCGATTTAAGAAGCACTCGCTGTCCTCAAGGAGAGAGGGAATATGCTGCAAATATACCACACACCGGTGTGCGCACTGCGCAATATCCACTACCACATTCGGCCAACGCACACCACGTAACATTAATTGTGGCCCAGCAGTTATATAATAGTGACCAGATGTAGGGTGCGTGTAAAATATTGTGAATTCTTCCTCTTGCACACAACTGGGATTTTGTCTTGGGGGTAAATACATTAGAATTGGTTCAGATGTACAGTCTTTACTTGCCGGGGTTGTCATGGTCAAAGGGGCCCAGTGACAGTCAACAACAACTTGGACTTCTAAAGACCCCTCCACACCGGACGGCGTCTCAGAGCGCCTTACAGTTTCGGATCCCGGGACCGAGCCAGGGGGAGGGAGGGGGGGGGGGGGGGTGTAGAGGTGACGAAAGGCGCGGTCAAAATGTCAGCCGGAGTCGGAGAGGGTTTGCCTTCTTTGTGCCATTGTAACACATCGACGTGCGGTCGGTTTTGTTGACTTTAAAGCTCGAGTGTCCAAAGCAGAAAAGAGCATTTTTCCACCGATGCGACCCGGAGGCCGAAGAAGGGAATGGTTTTCACAGTGCAGTAAATCTGACCGCACACTTTGCAGCTTTGTCTGCATCCGATATCCTTGAATGTCCTTTAGCTTTTCTCAGGTACAAAGGAGTCTTTCGAGCAGAGATGGTTTCCCAAATGGTTTGGACCAGTGGCTGATGTACAAGTGGGTTATCATCAGTCGTCCGAAAGGAATTCGACCCATAAGGGGGTAACGGAGTCACAGTGTTGTCCACATAGTCGCTGTCGGAACAAATGTGTGTGGATTTCTCTGC
>NW_024704841.1:35081-56031 GCF_018977255.1 Callorhinchus milii
CTCGGAATTGGTCCCACACGTTACTGAATAGCCAGTGATAATCAAGGAGTGCTCACAATGACCAGTTCATCTTATGGGTCGAATTCCTTTCGGACGACTGATGATAACCCACTTGTACACCAGCCACTGGTCCAAACCATTTGGGAAACCATCTCTGCTCGAAAGACTCCTTTGTACCTGAGAAAAGCTAAAGGACATTCAAGATATCGGATGCAGACAAAGTTGCAAAGTGTGCGGACAGATTTACTGCACTGTGAAAACCATTCCCTTCTTCGGCCTCCGGGTCGCATCGGTGGAAAAGGCTCTTTTCTGCTTTGGACACTCGAGCTTTAAAGTTAACAAAACCGACCGCACGTTGATGTGTTACAATGGCACAAAGAAGGCAAACCCTCTCCGACTCCGGCTGACATTTTGACCGCGCCTTTCGTCACCTCTACACCCCCCCTCCCCCCCACCCCTCCCTCCCTCCCTCCCCCTGGCTCGGTCCCGGGATCCGAATCTTTAAAGCGTTCTGAGACGCCTTCCTGTGTGGAGGGCGCTATAGATGTCCAAGTTGTTGTTGTTGACTGTCACTGGGCCCCTTTGACCATGACAACCCCGGCAAGTAAAGACTGTACATCTGAACCAATTCTAATGTATTTACCCCAAGACAAAATCCCAGTTGTGTGCAAGAGGAAGAATTCACAATATTTTACATGCACCCTACATCTGGTCACTATTATATAACTGCTGGGCCACAATTAATGTTACGTGGTGTGCGTTGGCCGAATGTGGTAGTGGATATTGCGCAGTGCGCACACCGGTGTGTGGTATATTTGCAGCATATTCCCTCTCTCCTTGAGGACAGCGAGTGCTTCTTAAATCGCCACCCCCACCCTCGGGTCCATGGACCCATGTGCAGATTGATTTGAGTGGTCCAATAACAATCACGAAAGGAGGTTTTAAGCACTGTCTTGTAATATGTGGCACATTTACACAATGGATTGAGGCTTTTCCCACAATAATTAACACTGCACCAACAGCAGCCTCTTGCGCGAAGCGATCTGCCGGTGGGCAATACAAGTGGAACTCAGATCAAGTGTCGCACTTTATAGGTAAAACCTTCTCGTAAATGCAAACCGTGGCTGAGAATCAAACAGACATTGCACATCTCACACCACCCTCAGTCTTCAGGACTGGCGGAGAAGGGAAGTCTTGATCAGATCCCGATCGCTTTGATTAAGAAATGCTGCGCAGTTTACCCGCCCCACGACAGCAGTGCTAATCGGGTCCACTGTCTCCCTATCAACAACGGGTTCGTTTCAATATTCTCAAATCTCTTTGTGTCCTGACACCGCTCTGCCTTCCCGACCGCTTATGCCTCAACCCGCAAAATGCTGCCTCCACTTGACGGGCTCCAACAGAAGTCTGGATGATCTGCAGCCTGTGGGGAGAGGACCTGGGGAGGCCGACATCAGGGGAATTGTATATGCAAACCTGTGCATACGCACACACACACACACACACACACACATATATATATATATGTATATATATATACCACCTGTTTGCGCTCTGTGTAAAATGAATCTGTGACAGAAAGAACAAACATGGAGCAGAAAGGATGGGAAGGAAAGCTGGAAAGCTTTTCCTCAATCGCTCCGCCTTTGGCCCCTCTCTCCCCGATTTGAATTCCCGCCTGAAATCTTTCGTCCTCGACCGTGCGGCCCCCTCCAGCCCCCACCCCGGCTCAGAGTCGGCCTCCGCCATGTCGGGTACTCTGAGACGCAACTCTGGGAGGAGGGCGCCATATAAGTGCAAGTTGTTGCTGTTGTTGAACGGACATTTGACGAGAAGCCCGAAGTGGAGGGATGAGCAGGAAAGAGTTGAAGTAGTTACTCATTATGGGGAGTCTGGACAGGTTAACATTTTTTGTGGACGTTCCCTTTAAACATGTCGCTATGTTCACTACATACATGTGCCACCGACTCACACACACACAGCGCCACAGCACACCGGACGATCATGGCCGGTGCCCCGATGCGCACCGCACACACACATGTTCACGCGTTAAAACACCCGGAGACACGGCCACACACACCGCACACATCCACTCAACACACAACCAGTCCCGACCCTGTCCCCGCGGCCTCCCCGCCGGGTCCTGTTCCCTTTACCTACACTACAGGGAATAGTGACACGGGTGGGACTGGTCCCGACTCCGTACCAATGTAACGTTGATGTTGTTGTTGTTGTTGTTGTTGAGCCCTTACTCCACTCTCTGCCGCTCCCCCCCTTCATGGCCTGAGACTGACATACATTTTCTGGACTGTCGTTGGTTACACATCGACCTTCTCTCTGCGCAGTACACGGCCACACACACATTTCACCGCCTCCGCACCACTGACAGTGATCACACACTGAATGGGGGGATTTGAAATTGCCGCCAAGTCCGGGCCGATGGGAATGGCTGTAACGCTGCAGTGCAAACACATGTCCAGCAGGAGGCGGTGCTGCACTGCAATCACTCCCTGTGTTCACAGTGCAACACCACCGCTTCCCGAATCATTAAAGGTTCAAGAAAATTCACTTAAAAAAAAATTGCTTTTCTGCAACGATTAACCTGCATTTATTTTGCCTCTTTCACGCGGCCTCACGGCTCGGAGATGTTCCTCAGTGTTGTGTTACAACTGACGAACGCATTTTCATTCTTGTTCATGTGTTTATGTGAATAAAGTGTTTCCCCACTGAACCCCATGACATTGGTTTCACTCCTCATTCCCTCTCGGTCGGATTTGCAACACCTGATGCTGGAGGGAGGTGAGGCACAGGAGTACACTTCACTTCATCTCTCCTGACGGCTGTTATGTATTTGAGGAATATAATCATTCACCTTTTACCCCAAATAGTCCCACTCCACCGCTCTTAACACAACCAGAACACACACCTTCGCTTTTACCCGAACTGGTTCTCACCCCAACTAACTATCTACACTCTTCCGCTCTGTTCCCAACGAGTCCCACTCTCCCGCACTTAAACCGGAGCAATGCACACCTGTTCTTTTCAAGTCCCTATCGAATTCCCTTCTGAAAACTACTATAAAATCGAGGAGTCCTGGAGCTCAGTTGTTGGCGCACACGCTTTGCAAGCGAGAGGCCTGGGCTCGGTTCCCGGCGGTGTGAAATCTTGGGCGAGTTTATTCACTCCACACACTTTATAATAATTCCTCCAAATATAAAAACACAATAATAAATCAGTCATTTCAATCCACGACCGTTTGTGGGATTGCTGTTCGCAATCGGCTGCCGCATTTCGCCCACAAGTGTAATCAATTCATGTTACAGTATACTCTCTCAAGCGCTTTGAGACGTCAACAAGACATGAAAAGCGCTATATCAAATGCAACGATTATTATTATATTGTTTTACAATCTGCTTCCACGACGCTTTCACGCAGTTCGTTCCACATCGGATCAAAAATAAAAGTGCTACTTGTCTCCACTCCGGTTCTTTTGACAATGACCTTAAATAATAATAACAAACATTGCATTCGACATAGCGCCTCGTCACATCTTCCCGACGCATCAAAGTGCTTCACAGAATACACTGCAAAGTGCATTTTCTGGGTGAATCGCGGCAGCTTATAGGGCACAGCAGTGTCCCCCAACCAGTTGTGGATTGAGTGACCAAATTATTATTATTTTCGTTCATTGAGAGGATTATTAGAGCCAGAAAACTGATCTGCCAATCGACTCACAAGTGGCTTTCCACTTACTGCTCAGTAAACAGAAGTGTGTGTGTGTGTGGGATAACGAAACTTGCCTTCGTAATCGATCTGATCTGTCCCGACCGGGAATCAAACCCGGGCCTATGGCTTGCGAGGCGAGAACAATAACTGTTCAGGTAAAAAAAAACTACAATAGAAGTTTTTAAGATGGAAATGAAAATCTCAGTTTGTTTTGGAGACTCTTCACCGCTCTGACTGCAAGTGTCAGAAACTCAGCCGATGGCACAAAGAAACAAAAAAATCATATCACTCAGAGGTAGAGGACATATTCAGATTGCAGCTCGTTTGCTTCTGATCAAGTTCCTCAGAAACCTTCAGTACCTCTTATCATTTGATTATATATCGACACTGTGCAAAACAACCATCAATCAAAGTGTGTTGCTCTCAATCTCAATAAGCCTCGCCATGTCCTTAGGCTCTAACCGGTATGTTAGAGGTTTGCTCACTTTGTACTATATAATGTAATAACAATTATTGCATTTCATATGCGAATTGTCACGTATTCGAGACGTCCCAAAGCGCTTCACAGAATATACTGTAAAGAGCAGTGACTGTATACTTTTTGGGAAAGGCACGACAGCCAATTGCACATATCAGTGTCCCACAATCAGTCGTGGATTGAGTGATCAAATACACATTATTTAATTGTTTTTGGACGAATTATTATTCCTGCAGATCTGGTCCAGCAATCGACCAACAAGTGGGTTCTTACTGACTGCTAAACAGAGGCGTGAGTGTGTGTGTGTTTATGCAGTAAGGAAACTTGCCTAAGATTTCGCTATGAGCCGTCCGGGAATCAAAACTGTGTCCACTCGCTTGTGAGGCTAATGCTCCAACCACTGAGCTACACGGCTCCACAGCAGTAGTGTAGCATAATATTATTATTATTTCAAACAAAAATTAATACCTCGTCTCCTTTTGCAGATCCTTAAGCGCGGTGATGGGTTTCTGTATGTGTCAGAGATGCTGCTGAAAAAAATATATAATTTGATGCAACACGGAGGCGACTTTGTCAGAATGGCAAATTTTGTTGCATTGTACAATTTCCACAGAAACGTGTAATATCTGGTGTAATGTGTTTCCATTGACTCATTATGTAAAACGACCTTTAGTCAAGACGTTACTTAAAACAAATTACAAATGCACTGTTTCTCTTGGATCCTGGACAATAATCCCACAAAATAAGAATTGTTTTCTCAGCTCATTTTATAGCAGTTTCACTGAATCATAGAATCTTACAACACAGAAGGAGGTCACTCGGACCAATCGTGTCGGTGCCACTTCTTAGACAGTGCTCCATTACGTCTCTACTCCCCCACTCTTACCCCAAATAGGCCTAGAAACCAAGTCTTACCTACAACTCTTCCCCACTACCTCACTCTTACCCCAATAGAATTCCCGCTTTTATCCCAAATTTTTACCCTTCCTTTGCTTTTTGCCCAATTGGTCTCTCTCGCACCGCTCTTAACTACAACAATTCCCAACTTCCCCAATCATACACCAACATGTTCCCTCTCCCGCTTTCTTACTCCAAATAACCCCATTGCCCCATTTATAGCTCAACTGATCTCTTACCCCCAAATTGTCCCATTTCCAGAACACGAGCACTTAAAATCTAAATCTCAGTTTGCGGTGTAGACTCTGAAGTGATTGGGTGGGTTTACCCACTGTGTCTGACACCTGGATCAGAAAAAAAATTGACAAGACTTTCAGAAGTTTTTTCTCAGAGCGCCAACATTTGTTTTATTATTCGGTTGATTCAGAAACGTTTGATCACTTGTATCATTAGTTTACGTTCACATACGATGCCAAACCCAATGAAGATTGGTTGCGGGTTTCCATGGTCCCTGTCCCACACTCCCTCAAAATATGAATTGGTCGCGTATTCTGACTAACTCCCCTCCGTGTGTCTTTCATAGAGTCATACAATCTTACACACAGAACGAGGCCATTCGGCCCATTTCTCATGTACCCGCTCTTTCACAGAGCAATGAACCGGTCCCACTGCACTCACACTTATCCCAAAATGACCCAATCCCCCGTTCTTAACACAAATAATCTCAATTTTCCGCTCTTACCCCCACTGGTCTCACTCTCACGCTTTTACTCCACAGTTGTGCATATTCGACCTATTCAAGTCCCCGTCGAATTCCCTTTTAAAAGCTACTGTCAAATCCGCTTCCACCCGCCGTTCAGGCGGTGTGTTCCAGATCATATACAATCTCTGGGTTCAACAAAATTCCCGTCATCTGCCCTCTATTTCTTTTGCAAACTATACGAATTAATAATAATAATAATAATAATAATAATAATAATAATAATAATAATGCTTGCGTTTGATATAGCGCCTTATCAGGTCTTCGAGACGTATAAAGACACTTCACTGAAGAAATATTAAAGTGAATTTTCTGGGTGAATCGCGGCAACTGATTGCGGGAAACCCATCCACCAATTGTCGTACGAGGGGTTACCTACTAACAGCTCAGCAAACAGAAGTGAGTTGAGGAGTAAGGAAACTTGTCTAAGGAATCAACTTGACCTTTCCCGACCGGGAAAACAAACCTAAGTCCTGTGGATTGTGGGGCGAGTAATCCACCGCGCAGCTTAGGAAGTTTTTTCCAATTAAAATCTCAGTTTGTTTTGCAGAGTCTTAACAATGGTGAATTGTTTCCGCATATGTCAAACACTCGGCGGAACCCACACAAAATTAATTAAAAAACGACATCGCAACAACAACACAAACACAAGATTACATTTACAGAGCGCCTTTCGCGTCGGGAGAACGTCCCGAGGCGCTGGACAGTGGGATCGGGACCCGAGCATTGGGGGCAATGGTGAGGGTGAGGGGAGGAAATGGAGGGAGCGAGGAGGGGGTTAGAGAGTTGAGAGGGAGAGGGAGAGGGAAGGAGAGGGCGTAGAGGGAGAGGGCATTGGCAGAATGCCGCGAGTTTTTCTTCCGATCAATTTCCTCAGAAATCTTAAATACCTTTTATAATTTGACTATATTGACACAGTGTGGAAAACAGCCATCAATCACTGTGTGTTGCTGCCAATGCAAATAAGTGTTGTCATGTCCTCAGGGTCTAACCGGTATGTTACAGGACTCCTCACTCTGTACAAATAATATAACAATTCTTGCATTTCATGCAGCGAATTGTCACGTCTTCGAGACGTCTCAAAGCGCTTCACGGATTATAATGTAAAGTTCAGTGACTATATATATTTTTGGGGAGAGGCGCGTCAGCCAATTGCACACATCAGTGTCACACAATGAGTCGTGGTTTCATTCACGTCAGTAAATTTTTCGGAGGGATAATTATTGCTGCAAATGCTATCCACCAACTGTGTAACAAGTGGGTTCCTACTTACTGCTAAAGAGGGGCTTGTGAGTTTGTGTGTGTTTGTACAGTGAGGTAAGGAGTAAAGAGTAAGGAGTAAAGCCTCCTTTCCCCACTCCCCAATCCCAACCCACAGCTCAGGTCTGACTGCCCAGTGCCTTGGGACATCCTCCCGATGTGAAAGCTGCTGTACAAATGTGATGTTATTCTTGTTCTAACCTTGAGATGTTTAGGTTTTCACCGGTTGCCTTCTTCCTCAGACGCTGACAAAACAAACGAGATGGTCATGAACTGTCTCCTCGAGATATTTGTCCTTCATATTGACGTTGATGTGAAACCTAAAAGCCACAGTAAACCCGCGATTCAATGCCATTCCAGCGCTTGGCTCTCAGTGTCAGAGAACATAGACAATTCATTGAAGGATATTCTGTGAAGACGCGATGAGGCGCTGTACCAAATGCAAGAATTATATTATTATTGTATTAAATAAGTCATATAAAATGTTATGATCTGAACCGATACAACTTCTGTCATGTTTTAACAGTGTAATGTTTAGGTGTTGCTGGATGGCTATTTGATGTCTGTTGGATCAGAATGGAATCTTTTCTAATCCAAAGCGTCCGCATCTCTTCATTTATTTCCAATTCTGAACATTAGTGCCCTTATGGTTTCCGGGGGTGTTATTTGAAGGCAGTGATATAATCGGTGGAGTCCTGTAGCGGAAGCAGTTAGTGCAAACACCAGTAATTTGAGAGATAACACTGATAATATTTGCATTTGTTATGGCGCCGCATCACATCTTAAAGCGCAACACAGGATATAGTGTAAAGCGAACTCACTGTGTGTATTGTGGGCAATATATTTGGGTGAGGCCCCAATGTCTGGGCTCTCTGTGGATCAAGTGCGTGGATGACTGTAGTGACGGGATCCGCCTTTGTCATTCGGGTAAAACATTCCAGAATTGTTTGTGTGGGTTATTCATTGGCGTCGGGAGGCCTCAGTGTGAGGTTTAAACGGTCGATGGGTTCAGTCGCCTCTGTCGGTCGGTTGTCTCTCTCTCTCTCTCTGTGTCTCTCGTCGCCTGACTTTGGCGCCTCTTTTTCCCTCTGACTCGGCGCCTGCGCAGTGGTGTCCCTGAGCGCGAGGCCGACGGTTTTTTTTGAACTCGGCGCCTGCGCAGTGCCGTCTCCGCGCGCGAGGCCGACGGTTTTTTTTTGAACTCGGCGCCTGCGCAGTGCCGTCTCCGGGCGCGGGGCTGACCGTGTTTCGGGGCGCGGCGCCTGTCTGTCTGAGCGCGAGGCGGGACCGCGGGAGGTGGTGATGGCGGCGGAGACGACGGTCAGTGTCGGTGACCGAGAGTGTGAGAGAGTATGAGAGAGAGAGTGTGAGAATGTGTGAGAGAGTGAAAGAGAAAGAGTGTGAGAGTGTGTGTGTGAGAGAGACTGTGTGAGTGAGAGTGTGAGATAGAGTGACACTGTGACAGAGAGACTGTGTGAGAGAGTGAGTGAGAGTGTGTGAGAGAGACTGTGAGAGTGAGAGTGTGACAGAGAGAGAGGGACTCTGTGAGAGAGTGAATGTGAGAGAGTGTGAGAGAGAGACTCAAAGAGTGAGAGTGTGACATAGAGAGACTGTGTTGGTGAGTGAGAGTGTGAGAGAGTGAGAGTGTGAGAGAGAGAGAATGTGTGAGAGAGAGTGTGTGTGATAGAGAGTGAAAGAGAGAGTGAGAATGTGTGAGAGATAGAGAGTGTGTGAGAGAGACTGTGTGAGAGATAGAGTGTGTGTGAGAGAGACTGTGTGAGAGATAGAAGAGAGAGAGTGAGAGAGAGAGTGGAAGTGTGTGTTTCTGTGTATAATAGTATTAAGTTTTATGGTCCGAACTGATATGACTTCTGTGATGATGTATTGATGAACATTGAGCGGTTTCGGGGCGGATGATATTCCCGTCTCATTTGCCTGTTGTACACTGTGGGATCAGACGGGACCTTCATTCCAGGCGGAGGGGAGAGAGGGACTGAAGCTCCAACAATATTCTTCCACATTTATTCATCCATTTCTAATTCGGGGTATTATTTTTCTCGCGGTTTGCGGGGATGTGATCTGTGCGGAGCGGTTTAATCTGTGGAGTCCTGTGGTGTCGAAGTGAGTGCAGTCATTCGTCATCTGAGTGATAGCAGTAACAATCCTTGTGTTTGGTACCGAGTACACACACACAAACACAGACACAAACAGACTCACACACCGACACAAACACACACATACACACAGACACACACACAGGAAGTGGGATGGAGGCAGGAGGAGGGAGTGTACTGGGGAATGGGGGCAAGAGGAGGGAGGGGGCTGGGGGCATGAGGAGGGAGGGGGCTGGGGGCAGAGGAGGGAGGGGCTGGGGGCAAGAGGAGTTAGGGGGATGGGGGCAAGAGGAGTTAGGGGATGGGGTCAAGAGGAGGGAGGGGGCTGGGGGCATGAGGAGGGAGGGGGCTGGGGGCAAGAGGAGTTAGGGGGATGGGGGCAAGAGGAGTTAGGGGGATGGGGTCAAGAGGAGGGAGGGGGCTGGGGGCATGAGGAGGGAGGGGCTGGGGGCAAGAGGAGGGAGGGGCTGGGGGCATGAGGAGGGAGGGGGATGGGGTCAAGAGGAGGGAGGGTGGGGGATGGGGGCAAGAGGAGTGTGCTGGGGTGAAGAGTAGGGGGCTGGGCGCAGGAGGGGTTGGGGCAGGAAGAGGGAGGGGGCAGGAGGGGCTGGGGCAGGAGGAGGCAGGGGGCTGGGGGCAGGAGGGGGTTGGGGCAAGAAGATGGAGGAGGCAGGTTGGTGCTGGGGACAGGAGGGGGCAGGAGGCAGGAGGAGGGAGTGGGCTTCGCGGTAGGAGGATCGAGTGGGCTAGAGCTGAGGGGCAGGAGGAGGGTGGGGGCTGGGGGCGGGAGGAGGGCGGGGGCTGGGGGCAGGAGGAAGGCGGGGGCTGGGGGCAGGAGGAGGGCGGGGGCTGGGGGCAGGAGGAGGGCGGGGGCTGGGGGGCAGGAGGAGGGCGGGGGCTGGGGGGCAGGAGGAGGGCGGGGGCTGGGGCAGGAGGAGGGCGGGGGCTGGGGCAGGAGGAGGGCGGGGGCTGGGGGCAGGAGGAGGGCGGGGGCTGGGGGCAGGAGGAGGGCGGGGGCTGGGGGCAGGAGGAGGGCGGGGGCTGGGGGCAGGAGGAGGGCGGGGGCTGGGGCAGGAGGAGGGCGGGGGCTGGGGGCAGGAGGAGGGCGGGGGCAAGATGAGATATCGCGCTGGGGGAAAGAGGAGGGAGGGTGCTGTGGGCAAATGGAGGGAGGGAGCTGGGAGCAAGTGGAGGAAGGGGACTGGGGGCAAGTGGAGGGAGGGGAATGGGGGCAAGTGGAGGGAGGGTACTGGGGACAAGTGTAAGGAGGTGGGTGGGGGCAAGAGGAGGGAGGGGGGTGGGGCAAGAGGAGGGAGGGGGCTGGGGCCTGGGTGCAGGTGGGAGGCTGGGGCAGGAGGAGGGAGTGGGCTTTGGGGTAGTAGGAGGGGGTGGGCTGGGGCAGGAGGAGGGAGTGGGCTTCGGGGCAGGAGGAGTGAGTGGGCTGGAGCTGGGGGCAGGAGGAGGGCGGGGGCTGGGGCTGGAGGGCAGGAGGAGGGAGGGGGCTGGGGGCAGGAGGAGGGAGGGGGCTGGGGATGGAGGAAGGAGGAGGGAGGAGGCTGGGGATGGATGCAGGAGGAGGGAGTGGGCTGGAGCTGGGGGGCAGGAGGAGGGCGGGGGCTGGGGGGCAGGAGGAGGGCGGGGGCTGGGGGCAGGAGGAGGGCGGGGCTGGGGGCAGGAGGAGGGCGGGGGCTGGGGGCAGGAGGAGGGCGGGGGCTGGAGGGCAGGAGGAGGGCGGGGGCTGGAGGGCAGGAGGAGGGCGGGGCTGGAGGCCAGGAGGAGGGCGGGGCTGGGGGCAGGAGGAGGGCGGGGCTGGGGCAGGAGGAGGGCGGGGGCTGGGGCTGGGGGGCAGGAGGAGGGCGGGGCTGGGGGCAGGAGGAGGGCGGGGGCTGGGGGCAGGAGGAGGGCGGGGGCTGGAGGGCAGGAGGAGGGCGGGGGCTGGGGGCAGGAGGAGGGAGGGGGCTGGGGATGGAGGCAGGAGGAGGGAGGGGGCTGGGGATGGAGGCAGGAGGAGGGAGGGGGCTGGGGCAGGGGGGCAGGAGGAGGGAATTTCTCCCTTAACAAAGATATAAATTGCAGGTCTGGGCTGTGTGGGTAACGCCCTGAGAGTGTTTGCACAAGTGATTCACTACACATGGTTTTACAGTTGAAATATGCAGTTTTTACAGAAAATCTACATTCTGGGGGCAAGAGGAGGGAGGGGGCTGTCGCCAGTTTGAGCTGTCGCTGTGTGTTGATCGTATACTTGAGTTGTGTTTGATTCACATGGTGTTTTTGCCCTTTGCTCTCGTGCTGTGACTGTCAGCAGTAGAGAGGGACAGAGGCTGTGAGTTCAGCTCTGCCCATCCCCATCGCCTGGTTTCCTGTCTTTCTGTACAAACTATGAAACAAATGCAGAACAAGAAGCTACAGCTTTAGCTGTTGACTGAAAACACTGACTTTTCACTGTGGCCAACTATGGAGCAGAGAGAGCAGTGCCCACACTGTGTGCTCTGCCTGTCCCGGGCTGTGTGTGTGTGTGTCTTGGGAGGCAGTGCTCACACTGTATGCTCTGCTTGTCCTGTACTGTGTATGACACCAGCAGCACGAAATCTGCCCATCCTGGTTGTTTACATCAGCGGTTGCACTGGTGGCCATTGCAGCCCGAGAACCATTACCAACGTTGGGCGACCCCTGCCATCACCACCTCCAGCCCACTCCCCCCACCCACGCTTCCCCCCACCTCTACACCCACACCGACCCTTTCCCACACCTACACACCCGCTCCCTCACCCACTCCTCCCTATCCAGTCCAGGATCCCTGCCCCATGTAACTCATGTGGCCTTCCAGGTGCTGCCGATGAGCCAGGCCGGGCTGTGCTGTCATCAGCAGAGAGTGCCCTGGAATACTGCCGCCCTCCTGCTCAGAAACAGGACGAGAGACCCTCACAGAGGGCTGACTTGATGCCCACATTCCATTGGACCCAGTGCAGCTCTAAGGAGACTCTTCTCACACAGACACAGGACAGGATCCTTTACTGAGAGGCTCAGGAACATCAAGAATAGTGTGTAGAGCGGCTGAGGTCAGGAGTCTGAGACACACACAGCTCTGAACTGTGATGGCAGGAGGGGAAGTGCAGATTCTGTAAAGGTGATAATTGGGCCGAAAGGGCTTCTTTAACCAAACCAATCAGATGTTTCCAGCACATTGTGAGGAACTGGAGCCAACCAGGGTTCAGAGAGATAACTGTCATCAGAAGCCGGGCAGACAGACAGACAGACAGACAGCAGCTTTGTGAGTTACTGTGTCTGAGGCAGAACCAGCAAGTGAACATTTCCTTTGCTCTGAACAGGAGATCAGTAGCTCAGAGAGAGAGAGAGGCCACGAGGAGGGAATTCACCCCCGTCAGCATCTGGTCACAGACAGCACCAAGGTAAGCTCAGGGCATCAATTCCCTCAACGTCATTTACATTAATGTTTAACCTCAGCACCAGATCACTTTAGATTTGCAGATTTGTGGAGTCCTGTAGCTTACAACAACGTATATTGCAAAGTCCCTTCATGCGTGGGAGCTTACTGGAGCACTTGACAGTGGCAGAGTGTGACCCTAAGCTACGGGGAGAGGGACGAGGGAGGTGACCATAAGCACGATCAAAAAGGAAAGTCTTTAGGCAGGAAATGAAGGTGTGGAGGGAGGGGCGAGGCGGAGGAATTGAGGGAAAGATTTCCAGAATTTCGGGGCATAGTGGCTGAAGCCACGGCCATCGAAGTGGGAACACTCGGCACGAGGGGACACTCGGAGGCCAGAGGCAGCCACGTGGAGCAGTGGGTGGTGGAGTGGGGCGGGTGTGGGGGGGGGTGTGGTGGGACAGCGATCGGCTGTGTAGGGAGGTGTGAGGGGACTAAATAGCTTCAAAACGAATGAGAGTATCTTGGAATCAAAATTGAAAGCTTAATGGTTAGAGGGCCGTCAAAATAGCAATCGCTTCGCAAACGAGAGGAGTTTCCCTACTCCACACACAAACCTCTGTTTATGTAGCTGTCAGTGGGAACCCGCTTGTTAGTCAATTGGTGGATTGCTTTTTGTGGGGAATATTCCAATCTGTCTTTCTTTATCTGCCTATATCTCGTGCTGTGTGTATGTGTGTGTGTATCTGTATCTCTCTCCCTCTCTCTATGTATGTCTTTCAGTGTATCTCTCTGTGCGTGTGTGTGTCTGTGCATTTCATTCTGTGTGTGTTTCTAACTCTCTCTGCTTATCACTGTGTGTCTGAGTGTATCTCTTTATCTCTCTCTTTGTCTGTGTGTGTCTCTGTATCTTTCTGTGTGCGTCTCTCTGTGTCTGTCTGTGTGTGTGTCTGTATTTCTCTCTATGTCTTTGTGTGGGTGTGTGTCTGTGCATCTCAGTCTGTGTGTGTCTTTGTATCCCTCTCTGTGTCTGTGTGTGTCTGAATTTGTATCGCTGTCTGTGTGTTTGTATATCCCCATCTGTCTCTTTGTGTGTTAAAGTATATTTATGTCGATCTGGCTTTGTCTGTATCGAGCTTTGTCTCTCTATATCTGTGTATCTCTGTATTCCTGTCAGTTACCGGTTACTGGAAACGATATGCTTTTGGAAACTCAGCTGCTTCTGTGTTCATTTAGAAAAAAATCTGCAGGTCTGGGGTTTGTAAGTAACGCCCTCACTCTGGTGACACAAGTGGATTCAACACAACATGGTTTTACAACATCAGATTAACATGAGTTCACCCAAATCTACACTCTCAATCGTCTGATTATCTGTTAAGCAAACTGCCCCAATTTGAGCTGTTGCTATGTGTTGATGATATATTTAAGCTGTGTTTGGTTTACATGTTATTTTTGCCATTTGCTCTCGTGCTGTGATCATCACCAACAGAAAGGAACAAGAAGGTGTGAGTTCAATTCTGCACATCCCCTGTGGTTAGTCACCCCAGCGCCTGGTTTCCTGTCTTTCTGTATGAGTAATGAGACAGATGCAGAACAAGAAACCGGGGCTTCAGTGGTTGACTGAACACCCTCTAACTTCTCACTCTGGCCAAATATGGCACAGGGAGTGCAGTGCCCACACTTTGTGTTCTGGCTGTCCAGGGATATGTGTGACATCAACAGCATTAAAATTCATTGGTGTCTGTGTATGTGCTTGTGTATGTCTCTCTTGAATCTCTCTCTCTCAGTCTCTATGTCTGTCTGTGCACAAGTTTGTGTTTGTGTGTATCTCGCTCTGTATCTTTGGTTCTGTACCTTTGTGCTTGTGTGTGTATGTGTGTTTGTGAGTGTTTAGGTATGTATAGGTGGGTGTCTATATGTGTGTGTCCATTGTCTGGGTCTGTGTCTGTATGTGTGTGCAGAGATGCTGCCACACACCAGGCTTCACCAGGTCTCCGTGGTCCAGAGCAGTCATTGAGTTGTACCCAGGCCTGTGACAGCTATGTAAAGGTATAGGAAGATATGCACATATTACATCACTTTCAGAAACGTTCTCATTGTGTCTCTCTGTCACTCTCTCTCTCTCTCTGCCTATGTGTGTGTGTATCTGTGTGTGTGTGTCTTGCCCTGTCTCTGGGTCTGTGTATGTTTAGTTCTCTGTGTCTCCCCCTTGTCTCTCTGATTCTGCGTGTGAGTTTATCTTTCTGTGTCCCTGTCTCTGTCTCGGTATCTGTGTGTGTGTGTATCTTTCTATATATGTGTGTGTGCGTATGTTCTCTCTCTCTCGGTCTGTGTCCCTGTATCAATATGTTTGTATATGGTTCATCTCCCTCTCTCTGTTAGTATCTCTCTCTACACCTGTGTGTATTTCTCTTTGTCTGTCTGAATTTCCCTCTATGTGTGCCTGTATGTATCCCTCTGTGGGCTCTGTCTCTCCCTCTGTCTATATGCATCGCTCTCTTTTACTGTCTACTTCTCTCTGTCTGTCTCTGTGTGTATCTATCTCTGTATTTGTGTAGCCCTGTCTGTCTGCATTTCTCCCTGTTTGTCTGTCTATCTGTATCTGTGTGTGTATTTCTCACCGTGTTCCTGTTCTTCTGTATCTCTCTGATCTTGCACATATCTCTCTGTATGTATCTCCCTCTCTCTGTATTTTTCTATCTGTTTGTATGTGTGTCTGTATCTGTGTGTCAAACTCTCTTTCCCTGTGTCTATCCTCATCTGTGTACCTACGCATCTGTGAGTGTGCACAGGTGCCTGTGTATCTCTTTCTTTCTCTCTCACATTGTGTGTATGTCTCTCTCTCTCTGCCTGTGTGTCTGTTAGTGTTTCACTCATTGAATCTTTCTGACTGTGTGTGTATATCTATGTGTGTGTTTGGATGTGTGTGTAACTCCCTATCTTTGTATCTATCTCTGTCTGCGTGTGTCTCTGTATCTCTTTCTTTCTGTTTTTCTGTGCATATGTATGCATATGTGTCTATATGTTTATGTATACACACTTTTCTGTGTAATTTTCACTGTGTATATGTTTCTGTGTGTGTATCTCTGTGTGTGAATGTCTCTGTGTGTGTAAATGACTGTGTGTGTGTCTTTTTTGTATATGCATGTGTGTGTATGTGCGCATTTCCCTCTGTGTGTGTTTATATTTGCGTATGTGTTACGTGTATATGTCTTTGTGTGTCTGTATGTGTATCTGTGTGTCTGTGTGATGATGGGGAGGCACTATCACACACCACACTTTACCAGGCCTCAGTGGTCGAGAGCAGACATTGTGTGGTTCTCTGTCCTGTGACAGCTATGATGAAGATCAGAGAGAGACACACAGATCACATCATTTTCAGAAACATCCCTCTCATTCTCACTCTATCTGCCTTTGTGTGTCTCTGTGTATGGGTATAGCACTGTCTGTCTGTTCTCTTTTTCTGTATGTTTCCCTGTATGTGTGTCTTGCTCTGCCCTTAACTCTCAACATTTCTGCCTGTCTGTCTGTGTGAATATCTCTCTGTGTGTATCTCACTCTGTCTGTATCTGTGCGTGTTCGTGAGTGTGCCCCTGTATCTCTCTCTCTCTGCCTATATGTGTGTGTGTCTTGCCCTGTCTCTCTGGGTCTGTGTATGTTTAGTTCTCTGTGTATCTCCTTTGTCTCTCTGATTCTGCGTGTGAGTTTATCTCTCTGTGTCCCTGTCTCTGTCTCTCTCTGGCGGAATGAGTTTGCATCTGTCTGTGTCTCTGTCTCCCTCTCTGTATCTGTGTGTGTGTATCTTTCTCTATATGTATATATGTGTGTGTGTATGTTTTCTCTCTCTCGCTCACTCTGTATAATCTGTATCTCTGTCTCTCTTTGTATATGGTTTATCTCCTGCGCTCTCTGTTAGTATCTCCCTCTACACATGTGTGTATTTCTCTCTGTCTGTATGTGTGTCTCTGTATCTGTGTGTGTCTGTTGTCTATGTATTCCTCTCTGTGTCTGTGTATCTATGAGTCTGTTTGTTTGTGTGCCCCTCTATTTCCCTTTGTCAGTGCGCATGTGTGTCTCCCTCTCTGTATTTGTCTTCAAATTTATCTCTCTGTATCTCTCGGACTGTATGTATACATCTGTGTTTGTGTCTCTGTGACCCTCTCTCTATATTTATCTTTGTCTGTATGTATGTATTTGTGTATGTCTATTTGTGTATGTATGTCTAGGTGTGCGTATGTGTGTGTGAAGGTGTATGTGTCTGTATTTGAGTGTGTGTGTGTATTTGACTTTCTGAGTGTGTGTGACTTTGTGTTTGTGTGTCTATGTGTGTAGATATGGAGGTGGTGGCACACACCAGACTTTACCAGGCCTCAGTGGCCAGACATTTTGTTGTACCCAGGCCTGTGACAGCCATTTTGAGGGGCTGTTTCTTTGTTCATGAAGATATAAACCGCTGGTCTGGTCTGTGTGGGTAACGCCCTGATTGTGGCGACATGAGCGAACTCACTACAGCATGGTTTTCCAACTCAAATTAACAGAATTTACACCAATTCTACATTCTCAACTGTCCGATTGTCAGTGGAACGAACGGGCCCAGTTTGAGCTGTTGCTATTTGTTGATGGTATATTTGAGTTGTGTTTGATTTACATGTTATTTGCCCTTTGCTCTCGTGCTGTGACTGTCAGCAACAGAGAGGAACAAGAGGCTGTGAGTTCAGCTCTGCACATCCTGTGGTTAGTTATCCCAGCGCCTGGTTTCCTGTCTTTCTGTACAAGCAATGAAACAAATGCAGAACAAGAAGCCGGGGCTTTAGTTGTTGATTGAACTTGATTATACAACCGAAGATGCTATTTCGGATTGAACGACCGATGAACCATGATTTGGATAGCAATGAACCCTAAGTGGAATCTTTGGATTTATCAAAGGGCTAAACATGTTTCTCCCAGTGTTATGGATAAAAATCCCTCAAATACAATTGGTTACTCACTTCAAGCTATTCAAAGGCCATTGCTGTTTGCTATTTGGCTGATGTGTTTGCCCACAAATCTCGTGAAGCAGTTAGTGATGTCCTCTTGGTGTGAATGGTCCCATGTAAATGTAATATGTAATCATGTAAAAATAATAGTAATAATTAGTGGTAGTAATAGTATTACAATAGAACATTACAAAATTACATTTGTACATCGCCTTTCACCCAAGATACTCTCCATAGAATTAGCAAAGGAAGAGTCGTATAAATTACGAGCGGTTGCTGTCACCAAATAGACCAAATGGGAGACGGAAAGCAGAGAGCGCTGGTGGACAGTTGTTTTTCTGTCTGGAGGGAAGTGTGCAGTGTTATGCCCCAGGGTGGGGGTTGGAGGGGGTCGGTTGTGGGACCACTGGTGTGTTTTTATCTGTATAAATAACTTGGACATGGGTATAGGGAGTACAATTTGCAAGTTTCCAGATGATACTAAGCTCGGACAAGTAGCAAACAGTGAGGAGGATAGTAACAGACTGCAAGAGGTAATAGACAGACTGATGAAATGGGCAGACATGTGGCAGATGAAGATTAATGTGGAGAAATGCGAAGTGATGTATTTTGGGAGGAAGACTGTGGAAATATAAGCTGATGGTACAATCTTAAAGGGGGTGAAGGAACAGAGAGACCATGGAGTTCATACAAGTTAATCATTGAATGTGGCAGGTCAGGTAAAGGTCTTTTAAAAAGCATTCGGGTACTTGGCTTTATAAATAGGGGCATAGAATACAATACTCAGGAAGTGATGGTGAACCTTAATAAAACATTGGTCAGGCCTCAGCTGGAGACTGTTCAATTCTGGGCACCACACTTGAGTTACCTCTCAAGTTATTGGAGAGGGTGCAAAGTAGATTTTCCAGGATAGTACCAGCAATGAGCGATTTCAGATACGAGGGGAGGCTGGAGAAGCTGGGATTATTCTCCTTGGAGCAGAGAAAGCTAAAGGAGACTTAATGGACGTTTTCAAAATTATGAGGGAATTCAATATGGTGAACAAGGAGAAACTGTTTCTACTGGCGGATGGGTTGGTACCTGACTACACTGACTAAAAATAGATGTTAAAGAAACAGAGGTGAGTTGAGGTTTTTTTTAAACAGAGCGAATTGTTGGAATCTGGAATGCATTGGCAGAAAGGCTGGGGGAAGCCGATTCGATAACAACTTTTATTTAAGAGAGAAGTGGGTAATTATTTGGGGTGGATACTTTTGCAGGACTATGGGGAGGGACCTGGGAATAGATTTGGATAGCTCTTTTCAAAGAGCTGGAACAGGCATTATGGGCTATCTCTTCTCTGCTGTATAATTCTATGATTCCATGAATTGGCTGATGCATTCACCACCGAAATACAAATTCATGACAATTCACTGTGAACGAGAGGTGCTTTGAGACATCCTCCTCACTTGAAAGAAACCAAACGCAAGAACAGTTAGTAAATTTATCCTATTTCAGTAAGAAATATGAATGTGCTTAAATCCTGTTTGTTACTCTGACTTACAGTTTACTTCATTTGCAGGATAAATGTCCAATATGAGAAAGATGGAAAGTCATTGGACACGCAAGCCTGATGGTATTGTCTGGTAGATCACGTCTGGATTCCCTGATCACCTTGTAAACGTTGTTCTACAATAAACATAAATAAGGCTCAACACCTGTCACAAAACTCACCACCAGCTCGGCTGCACTTAGCAGTAATGAAACGCCTTATTGGAACATTGTTGGAAAAGAGGAAACAAAACTCTGAAACACCGAGACACGAAAAACCTGATGAATCAATGAAATGGTCACCACCACCACAACCAAACACATCCACATTTGGCGGGAATGAAACAGCGATTACATCTGCAGTTACCCAAACACATTGTGGTACGGTTGCAAATCCCAACCAGTGTTCCAGCATTTTGAGTGCGTCGAGTGATTTGGCTTCCATTGAAACTGAACCGATTGCCAATGCAGAGGGCGATGCGATGATCTGTGGTGTGCATCAGACACCCGGCAACACACCAGAAGGCAATGTCTTCTCTTTACCTGACTTTGAGGAAAGTCTTAAAGAGACGATAACGAACAAAGGTAAATAGTTTATTCAGTACTTTTACACACAAATAAATACTTTTATCTCACCAGCCTTGGAACTAGGAGATCTGTCAATGTCGATTTTGATTGAGCAAACTCTTTGTTTAACTGAAGATCTGGGACTTGTTTGACGCTTCATGAACCAAATCCCAGGTGATGACAGACCAGCCAGCCTGGCACTTGGGCAAGTCTTGCAGCGACAGACCAGCCAGCCTGGCACATGGGCAAGTTTTGCAGTGACAGACCAGCCAGCTTGGCACATGGGCAAGTTTTGCAGTGACAGACCAGACAGCCTGTCACATGGACAGGTTTTGCAGTGACAGACCAGACAGCCTGTCACATGGACAGGTTGTGCAGCGACAGACCAGACAGCCTGTCACATGGACAGGTTGTGCAGCGACAGACCAGCCAGCCGGGCACATGGGCAAGTCTTGCAGTGAAAGACTAGTCATGGGGGAATGGATCATTCCCCCATGTCTAGTCTTTCACTTATAGCTCCTGTTATCGCTGTAAACCACCGCCCTTATGGGTAGAGTGGATACAGCCTACATGTATGCGGATGACACTCAAATCTACTTCTCCGCCTCCTGCTTCTCCTCCATTTACGTTTCCCAGTCCACTAATGCCCTGTCAGTTTGTCTGACAAACAACAAGTTCTGGATGAGCACAAACTTCCTGCAGCTGAACGTCTGCAAGACGGAAGCCACACTATTAGGCTCCCGCCAACCTCTTCGTTCCTGTGGGTCCAAACCCCTCAACCTCCCCAGGATCTCGCCCAAACGCACCAAATTCCTGCGCAACCTAGGAGTCAGGTTAGATCCACAGCTTTCCTGTCTTCCCCACTTTCGTTCCCTGACCAGGATCGTTTTTTTCCACCTCTGTCGCATTGCCCTCCTCTGACCATAACTCACACCCACAG
Source organism: Callorhinchus milii (assembly GCF_018977255.1). Taxonomy (NCBI): domain Eukaryota; kingdom Metazoa; phylum Chordata; class Chondrichthyes; order Chimaeriformes; family Callorhinchidae; genus Callorhinchus; species Callorhinchus milii. The sequence goes on from NW_024704841.1 coordinate 55,715, forward strand.
CTTCTACCTCATCTGCGCCTTTGCCACCTCCCAGCTGGACATTCCAAATGCCCTCTATGTTCGTCTCCCAAGATCCACCATAAACAATATTGAATTAACTCCGCCATCCGGATACGAACCTACACAAAGCTCTGGAGTGTCATCACACCAGTCCTTGCCAGGGTGCACTGGCACCCAATTTCCGAACGGATCGACTTCAAGTTTCTCTCTCTCATTTTCAAATGCCGACGTGCCCTCGCCGATTTTCTCAAGCCCCAGTCCTCCACCCGCTGTCTCAGGCTAGGCCTGCTCCGGCGCCCTGTTTGGCCCTCGCCCCT
>NW_024704841.1:56056-141211 GCF_018977255.1 Callorhinchus milii
AGCCCGCGGTCATGTCAGGCGACGTCTTAACCCCCAACACGGCCTCAACCACAACAACAACAACAACAAGATGGCACGTGTGCAGCGGCTTTCACGGCGGGAGGACGTCCTGAGGCGCTGTACAGCTCAGGTAGGGTGGTGGGGGAGGGGTGGAGTGAGGTAAGGATTGGAGACCCCCCACCCCCAGGAATGCTCATTGTGTCATTGTGGGGGTGACCACTGGAGTATCACCAGCACCCGCTCTTTTTTTGTTCACGATAAGACTCTTGGAATAAAACAGTAGGAAAGAAGTCTCCATTCCCAACCCCCCCCACCGACCCCACCGCACACATGATTATTCCCGGGAACAAACCGCAATGAAAATTATCCCCACAATGATGATGGTGATGGTGATGATGATGATGGTGATGATGATGATCCTCGTATCGCTATGTGGCTTCTGTCGTGGCAGGAATCTCAGAACTGCCTCGGCGCAGGGTGGTCCCCCACCCTGTCGGCTTCAGCTCTGATCTGGGTGTGGTGTTGGGGGCTGGAACCCACAACTTCGCGCCCCAGAGTTGAGCGACCGAGAGAGAAAGAGAGACAGAGAGAGAGCGGGGCTGGCGGCTGATTATCGTAGCCCCCGACCCTCGTTCTCTCTTCCCGGCTCTGCCCGTCACTTGGATTGAGACGACCTCCAGGGTTTCTCCCCCCGGTCCCTGCGAGGAGGAACCTGGTGCCAGTCGGGGAAGGCAGGGGTTAGGCCCCTCGCCTCGCAAACCCCAGTCCCTGTAGCTCAAGAGTTAGACCCCTCGCCTCGTAAACAGCAGCCCCTGTAGCTCAGGGGTTTGAAACCTCGCCTCGCAAACAGCAGCCCCTTAACTCAAGGGTTAGGCCCCTCGCCTCGCACTCCACAGCCACTGTAGCTCGTGGGTGAGACCCATCGCCTCGCACCCCGCAGCCCTTTTAGCTCAGGGGTTAGACCCGTCGCCTCGCAACCCACAACCCCTGTAGCTCAAGGGTTAGACCCCTCGCCGCTCAACCCACAGCCCCTGTAGCTCAGTCTCACACACAAATACACAGACAGACAGACAGATACACACAGACACACAGACAGACAGACAGACAGACAGACAGACTGAGAGAAACACACACACATGCAGACAGACACACAGACAGACACACAAACACACAGGCAGACACACACACAGACAGAAACAGACAGACATAAACACACACACAGACAGACACACACAGAGACAGACAGATAGACAGAAACACACAGACAGACACACACACACACAGACACACACACACACACACAGATAGACACACACAGACAGAAACACACAGACAGACACACACACACACAGACACACACACACACACAGATAGACACACACAGACAGACAGACAGACAGACACAGACAGAAACACATAAACACACAGACAGACACACACACACACACACAGACAGACAGACAGACGGGCGCCGCGCCCCGAAACTCCGTCAGCCTCGCGACCGGAGACGGCACTGCGCAGCGCGGAGTCAGAGAATAAATGAGGCGCCAAAGTCAGGCTCTGCTGTTCATCAGTCGACGAGAGACACAGAGAGAGGCACAACAGTGCGGCCATATCAGCCCCACCGTCCAGTCACCAGCCACACACACACACAAATTGACAGATAGACAGACACAGACGGACAGACATCAGCTCAGAGTACAGACCGATACAGGAACAAATCATCTGTTAACGTGACACAATATCGCACTACATCTGCGGACAGCGCGTTGCGTTTTACACAAAACGCTGATATTTGCACTTATTGCTTCACTGCGGAGAGGTTTGACAAACGGTTAAATATTTGAGGCAAACGCGCAGCGACTTGTCCAACCGGTTCCATTTATGTTTTTCCAAGAAGCGCCGCTCCCTACAGTCAGAATCAAATGTCAGGAGTGTCTCAGACGGAATGCGGCTCAGGGGCTGAACCTGTCTGTCACACAGGTGTGAGCGTCTCTCACAAACCTTCCCATAACCAGCCATTGGGCACATTACCAGCAGGTTGGTGCTGGTGGGTGGGAGAGATCACCCAGTGCTGCTGATTGGGGACCAGGAGAGAACTAGTTGAAGAAACTGGTGGTTTCCAGTCACTGGGGAGCAGCTCAGCGCGTCCCTGTGATCACTGGTGAGCAAATATCTGCAAAAATCTTCACTTCTTCCTTTTCTCCATCTGATAATCCTTAAAAATGTTTCTCAATTTGGTGTCTGCTGTTACGCGTCTTCTCCAGGCAGAGTGGACAGGGGAGTGGGGGCGCCTCATTCAAACGCCCTCCGTGGGGGTGAGGGGAGTGAGTGGGCGGGTTATCCGAAGGGCTAAACCGGCTCCAAGGTGGAAAGGTTTGGCTGCAGGTTATCGGAATCGAGCCGTCCTCCTGTAACCGACTCTGCTCTGTTTCCTGAGCCGGTGGCGGGTCCGTGGTATTCCAGGGCACTGCTGATAGCAGCACAGCCCAGTCCGGCTCATCGACAGCACCCGAAGGGCAGACCAGACACTGGGGCAGATATCTTCCTAGTTGGCTACTGTAAAAAACGTCCTAACTTGTACGGTATTCCCAGCTGGAAAAGAAATAGGAAGGTTCGCCGGGCAGCAATATCAATTGTGAGCTATGGGGTTTTCGCTGATTAGATTCCAGCAGTTACTCCAACGCATTCTCTCGGTTGCCCAAACTTTGGCTCTTCCCATTCCCTGCCTTTACTCTCCGGAAGAGAGTGATTAGGATGGAATTCAAGATCCTCATCCTCACCTACAAGGCCATTCACGGCCTCGCTCCCTCCTACCTCTCCGACCTACTATCCTCCTACTTACCTGCCCGTACCCTCCGTTCCTCTGGCTCCGGTCTGCTCCACATCCCCCGCCCCAACCGCCCTACAATCGGCGGTCGGGCCTTCAGCCTCTCAGCCCCGAGGCTCTGGAACTCCATCCCCCAGTGCCTCCGCCGCCTCCTCCCTTTCCTCCTTTAAGGCCGGTTTCAAGACCTCTCTCTTTGACCGAGCCTTCAGCTCCCCTCTCGACTCTCTACCCCCTCCTCGCTCCCTCCCTTCCTTCCCCTCACCCTGACCATTTCCACCCCCCCCCCCCTCGCTCCTTCCCCACCCTCACCCTGAACATTTACCCCCCTCCTCGCTCCTTGCTTCCCCTCACCCTGACCATTTCCCCCAATGCTCGGGTCCCGACCCAACTGTCCAGCGCCTTGGGACATCATCCCGACGTGAAAGGCGCTCTATAAATGAGATCTTGTTGTATCTTGTTGTGTGATGCATCACTCCAGCGGTAGTGAGAGTGCACATTCCATTAGAACAATCTCTCCCTGGAAATTCTCTGTGTAGGTGGGATGCAGAAAATTCCCAGTTTGGTTTGGAGACTGATGCTTTGTGCTGGATTTCCCTCTGTGAAGGTTTTATCACAGCCATATAACGATATATAAAACTCTTCCGGTGAGATCCTGACATGGAGCAGCAGAGCTTGATCCTGCAAGTTTACTGATCCTCGCGTTTGTTACAGCGACTCATCGCATGTTCAAGACGTCTCCAAGCGCTTCAACGGATGCACTGTAAAGTGCCGTGACTGTGTGACCCACACGCAAGTCCCTGACGAGAGAGAGAGATTGGACTGATTCCTTCTCCTTAGCCCCAGAACAATAAGGCTGATCGCCTCTCGTCCACCAGCTGAGGGTTCCTTGTCTGAAAGCATCATTGCCGTGTGTCAAATTCTCCCAATCCCAACCCTAACCAATCGACTCTCCCCAAATTAGCACCACTCCGCCCGCTCTTACCCCAACTAGTCCCACTACATCAATCGAACCCCAAACGATCCCATTCCCAGACATTTGCCCCAGCTATTACAACTCACTTACCTAACTGGGGGTCTTACTCTAACTCACCACGTTTATCGCTATTCGTTCCCCCAGCCCCTGCCCATCCCCCTGAGCTCAGTGTGTCCCATTGCCCCGCCATTAAGATGGTGACTGAAGGTCAAAGGAGACAAAGAGGGAATGAGGCGAAGGCAATGTGAGGCGCAGTTCCTGAGGTGGGAGCAGATAAAACCAAAACATGGATTTCTTCATTCTTTGATTATCGGTAGATTGCTCTAAACCTCAACAGCTCTGTCAGTAAACACAATACAGAATGACTTGTCTGACTGGTTAGGGATGTATTTCTGAGAATCGCCGCGCTCTGTGGTGAGAGTCAAATTTCAGGAATGTTTGAGTTCATAAACAATTTTTCTGATGCGTTGTATGTCGCGGTGGTGAACACTTATATCAGATTTTGATTCCTGTATCGCCTGGCGACCAGGTGTTTGCTCATATGTCAAGTACAGCTCAACAGTTAAAGTGTTAGCAGATTCATGTTGGAATACATGACCATATCATCATAGTTTATTGAATATTTATAATCGCTGTTGCTGAAACCATCTCAATACTATTGCAGTTTTGAAATTCACATCAGCAAATTATACAGGTAGGGACTTGTCAGATGGTTGTAGGTGATTTAGCGAGAAGCGCCGCTCCCTTTAGAGTCAGGTTTCAGGAAGGGAGAGTGGAGGGTGGGGCGTTGTGGGGGAGGTTAAGTGGAAACTCGTTGAAGCTTAACTCACTGCAATAACAGCAACAACAACTTGGATGTACACAGCGCCCTCCACGCCGTAGGGATGAAGAAGGTCGAAGAGGAGGGTCTTGAGACATACCTTGAAGGAGGTAAGGGATGGAATGAGGCGAAGGGACTGTAATGGTTGCCAAAGGTGGGGGCAGAAACGAGAATGGATTTTGTATTTCTTTGACTCCCGGTAGATTATTGTAAACTTGGACAGCTCTGTTAGTAAACAAAACACACTGAAAGTTGTCAGACTGGTTGGATATACATTTCTGGGAATCGCCGCTCCCTGTGGTAAGAGTCAAATTTCAGAAGTTTTTCAGAGCACAAACAGCCTGAGAGCTGCAGCTTTCCTGTGCAGCAACAGAGAAGCCACAGGAGGGAAGAGAAGGGCAAAACAGTAAAAATAGAACCAACAAATGAAAGAAAAAAGGAACAGATAAAAAATGAATGCACAGTTTGTCTGAAGTACTCTGTTTAGCGGTGGTTAATAATTATATCAGTTTGTGAGTCCGGCATCACCTGGAGACAAGTTGTTTGCTCATGTGGTAAGTACAGGTCAGCAAGTAAACTTTAGCAGATTCATGTTGGAATAGATGACCATATCACCACACTTTGTTGAATACTTTAATCTTTGTTGCTAGAACCATCTCAGTACTACTGGAGTTTTAAAATCTCTATCAGCGACTTATGCACGCAGTGACTTGTCAAATGGTTGGCGGTGATTTTGAGAGAAGCACCGCTCCCTTTAGTGAGTGTCAGGTTTCAGAAAGGTTTCAGACGACAAACAGCCTGAGAGCTGCTGTAGGAGGGCCAGGCGACTGGTGATTCTGAAGGCTGAGAGACGAGGTGTTAGAATATATAATCATGGGCGGTGGGTAAGGGTGTTGGGGTGGAGGGGGACCATCGAGCCATCCCTCTTTAACGGTCTCAACTCTGGTTCCTGAGCTGGTGGTTGTGTATTATTCCAGGGCACTGCTAATGACAGCCCAGCCTGGCACATCAGCAACTCTTGGAAGTGCAGAACAGTGTAAGAGATTGGGGACAGACGATACGGTTGTGTAATACTCCAGGATTTATTAATTAATACAAATAGCTTTACTTAATCTTAAAACTGGGACCATAGATATGGCACAATCGATATCGATTCCATTGGGAAGTGTGCTCACCCCCCACGACAACTCCACAACTATTTAAAAGTTAGATTTTTAAAAATGTGTTTCCAACTCCAACTCCGCTCATCACAGAGATGAACACATCCATTACAGGCTGCCAGGGATCCTTGAGGAGGCTCTTTTTGCATGGGAAGCAACACCTGGTCACCAGCTGCACAAATACACATACACACACAGCGAGGAGCCAATGTCAACACATGGACACCAGCTACACACACAGACACACACACAAAACACACAAAGTGAGAAGCCAATGTCAACACCTAATCACCAGCTACACACACGCATGGCACACACACACAGTGATGAGCCAATTTCAATACCTTGTCACCAACTACACACTCACACACACACACAACACAGTGAGGAGCCAATGTCAGATGCACACACACACACACACACACAAATACAAAGTGAGGAGCCAATGTCAACACCTGGTCACCAGCTCCACACACACACACACAGCCAGGGCCAATTTCAACACCTAGTCCCCAACTACACTCACACACACATACATACACAACGAGGAGCCAATGTGAACACCTATTTACTAGCTACAAACACACACAGATGGTCACACACACACATACACACATGGTGACGATCGAATGTCAATAACTGGTCACCAGCTGCACACACACACACAAACACACACACAAACAAACAACCACACACATAGCGAGGAGCCAATATCAATGTCAATACCTAAGCACAAGCTACACACACACAAACACACACAAAGACAGACAGACAGAGGCGAGTGAACCCATCGACACACACACACACACAAACCTCACACTGAGGCCTCCCGGCGCCGAGGAATAAACCAAATAAACAAGTCAGGAATTTTTACGCCAAAAAGATAAAGTTTAATTCTCTTATTAATTTTGAACAGAAGGAAAGACGAGGCAGGAAGAGGTTTGCGCGAGTGAAGCCGCGGCTTCTCTGTCAGGACGACAGTGAAGTGAAGCCTCCGGACAGAGTCTCGAAGCTTTTCTGACCCGATGACCGGACGCGGTGAAGACCTTCGTGTTGGACCGTGACCTGCGGTCACCTCCCCCTCGGCTCGGCCTCGAGCTCCGCCACTGTCCAGCGCTCTGGGACCATCCCCTTCACCAGCGGCGCCATATAAAGGCAAGTTGCTGTTGTTGTTACAGACACAATATTAATACAGAATGGTTTAGTTTGACACAGTAGCCGTTGTCCCCTCCGCAGGGCGAGGAGACGGGCAAACTGTGCAGTGTAATGCTTTATCCGAGGCTCCAAGAAAACATTACATTGACGCTGTAGGAAAGGCTGATCCCGTCACTACAGTCATCCAAACAGGTCACTGGATCCACAAACAGCCCAGACAATTGGGCGTCGCCCAAATATATTGCCACAAAATATACAGTCAGTTCCCTTCACAATATATCCTGTGACGACTCGTGGATTTGACAAGACGCCATATTATAATTAAGGATTATTATTGTTATCACTGAAATGACGACTGATTGCACTGACTATGACAGTACAGGACTACACAGATTAAATCGCTCCGTACAAATAATGTCCCCGCAAACCATAAGAAAAATAATATTGAGAATTGGAGGTAAATGAATAAATGTGGAAGAATTTTGTTGGAAGCTCCAGTCACTTCCTACTCTTGGACTTGAATAAAGATTCCAGGCTGATTTCTGTCACATTTGTCCAAATGTTGGAATACTAGCTATCCCGAAACATCTTAATGTTACACAATAAAACATCACCGAAGTCGCATCAGTTGGGACCATAACATATAATAATAATATAATATAATAATAATTGTTGCATTTGATACTTTGCCTTATCAGGTCTTCGGAATGTCGAAAAGTGTTTAGCAGAATATTTTGTTCAGTGAGTTGACTGAGTTTTGTGGGCGAATCTTAGCATCCAATTGCCAAAGCGACATCCCACAAACAGTCGTGGTTTCTTTGAGAGAATTATTATTTGAATTTTTTGGGAATATTACCCGCGGAAAGTATTTCAATAATTAACAAATCAGTGGATTTATATTTACTGTGAAGTAAGTTGAGGTGTGTGTGTGAAGTAATTAAACTTTCCTGTGGTTTCTCCATGACTCGCCCGGGAATGAAATTCAGGTCTAGTTTGCGGGGCGAGTGTTCGCATCACTGAGCTGCAGGACTTCATGTGCGAAAGGCTCTATGCAAATGCAACGTTGTTGTTGTTGAATTCCGAGTTGCAGTAAATTTGTGGAAACGCTGTTTTTTCTCTATTAATCAAGAAATAAACTGCAATGCCCACACTTTTCTCTGCTTCCTTGGCTGCGATTGACACCAGTATTAAATTGTATAGGTGTTTAAACTCTCTCTGTATTTGTGTGTGTGTGTGACTGTGTATGTATCTGTTTGGGGGGGAATGTATCTCTCTGTCTATGTATTTGTTGGTGTCTGTGTGTCTTATCATGTTTATGTACCTGTGTGTGTTTCTGTGTTCGTAACTGTTTGGGTGTGTGTGTCTCTGTGTGTATTTCTCTATTTGTGTGTCTCTGTTTGTGTGCCTCACTGTGTTTGCGTGTGTCTGTCTGTGTGTGTTTGTTTGTCTGTAAGTAGGAAGTGCAGTGGCCAAAATGTTTGCTCTGCCTGTCAGAGACTGTGTAGCTGTGTGTAGGGAGGGCAGTCCCCACAGTGTGTGCTCTTCCTGTCGTGTACTGGGTTTGATAACTGCAGCAGTAAACAAGCCGCTCCTGACAATCAGCTGTTATTTTACATCAGGGGGTCCAACTGGGGCCCACAGCCTAATCCCACCCGAGAACCCTTTCAAATTTGTGTCACCCACTACCCCACACCCTCCCTTCCTCTTTCCCTCCCACTCACTTGCCCTCCGCGCTCCACCACCAACCACCCACCACCTTCCCCAACCGACCCCTTCCCTCTCCCAATGTATCCTTCTCCCCGAACCGATCCACCACTGTCCACCCTCTTCCTTTGCAATCCTCCCCCCCATGTCCATTTCAGGATTCGCTGGCCCCTGTAACTGCTCTGCCCTCCCAAGTCCTGCCCTTGAGCCAGGCTGGGCTGTGCTGTCATCAGCAGTGAGTTTCCTGCAATACTGCGGATCCTCCTGGCTCAGGAATAAGACGAGAGACTGTCACAGAGGCCCCAGTTGGAGTGTATCTCTTTATCTCTCTCTTTGTCTGTGTGTGTCTCTATATTGTTTTCTGTGTGCGTCTCTCTGTGTCTGCCTGTATGCGTCTGTATCTCTCTCTACGTCTTTGTGTTGCTGGGTGTCTGTGCATCTCAGTCTGTGTGAATCTTTCTATCCCTCTCTGTGTCTGTGTGTGTCTGAATTTGTATCGCTGTCTGTGTGCTCGTGTATCCCTATCTGTCTCTTTTTTGTGTTAAAGTATATTTATATCGATCTGGCTTTGTCTGTACCGAGCTTTGTGTCTCTATATCTGTGTGTCTCTATATTCCTGTCAGTTACTGGTTACTGGAAACGATGTGTTTTTAGAAACCCTGCTGCTTCTGTGTTCATAAAGAAAAATATCTACAAGTCTGGGGTTTGTAAATAACGCCCTCACTCTGGTTACACAAGTGGATTCAACACAACATGGTTTTACAACTCAAATTAACATGAGTTCACCCAAATCTACATTCTCAATCGTCTGATTATCAGTTAAGCAAACGGCCCCAATTTGAGCTGTTGCTATGTATTGATAATAATAACAATAATTATAATAATAATGGGACGTCCTCCTGACGTGAAAGGCGCTCAATAAATGGAATCTTGTTGTTGTTGTTGATGGTATGTTTGAGCTGTGTTTGGTTTACATGTTATTTTTGCCATGTGCTCTCGTGTGTCACCAACAGAAAGGAACAAGAAGCTGTGTGTTCAATTCCCACATTGCACATCCCCTGTGGTTAGTCACAGAAACCAGCACCTGGCTTCCTGTCTTTCTGTACAAGCAATGAGACAGATGCAGAACAAGATGTCGGGGCTTTAGCTGTTGACTGAAAACCCTCTAACTTCTCACTGTGGCCAAATATGGCGCAGGGAGTGCAGTGCCCAAACTGTGTGTTCTACGTGTCCCGAGATGTGTGTGACATCAACAACATTAAAGTTGATCTGTATCAGTGTCTGTGATTGTGTATGTCTCTCTTGAATCTCTCTCTCAGTCTCTATATGTCTCTGTCTGTGTACGTGTGTGTGTGTCTATCTCTCTACCTGTATCTCTCTCTGTATCTCTGGTTCTCTGCTTGTGCGTGTGAGTGGTGTGCGAGTGTGTGCATTAGTGTGTTTGTGAGCGTTTAGTTGTATATAGATGGGTGTCTATATGTGTGTGTCCATTGTCTGTGTCTGTGTCTGTATGTGTGTGCAGAGATGCTGCCACACACCAGGCTTCACCAGGTCTCAGTGGTCCAGAGCAGTCATTGTGTTGTACCCAGGCCTGTGACAGCTATGTTAAGGTTCAAGAAGTTATGTACACATTACATCACTTTCAGAAACTTTCTCATTGTGTCTCTCTGTCACTCTCTCTGCCTATGTGTGTGTGTATCTGTGTGTGTGTGTATCTGTCTCTCTGGGTCTGTGTATGTTTAGTTTTCTGTGTCTCCCTTTTGTCTCTCTGGTTCTGCGTGTGAGTTTATCTCTCTTGTGTCTCTGTCTCTCTCTGACGGTATGTGTGTGCACCTGTCTGTGTCTCTGTCTCCCTCTCAGTATCTGTGTGTGTGTATCTTTCTATATGTGTGTGTGTATGTTCTCTCTCTCGCTCTGTATCTCTGTCTCTGTATATGGTTCATCTCCCGCTTTCTCTGTTAGTATCTCTCTCTTCACCTGTGTGTTTCTCTCTGTCTGTCTGTGTGTATTTCGCTCTGTGTCTGAATTTCCCTCTGTGTGTGCCTGTATGTATTCCGCTGTGTGCTCTGTCTCTCCCTCTGTCTATATGCATCGCTCTCTTTTACTGTCTACTTCTCTCTGTCTGTCTGTGTGTGTATCTATCTCTATATTTGTGTAGCCCTGTCTGTCTGCATTTCTCCCTGTTTGTCTGTCTATCTGTATCTGTGTGTGTGTATTTCTCACCGTGTTCCTGTTCTTCTGTATCTCTCTGATGTTGCACATATCTCTCTGTGTGTATCTCCCTCTCTCTGTATTTTTCTATCTGTTTGTATGTGTGTCTGTATCTGTGTGTGTTAAACTCTCTCTTCCTGTGTATGTCCTCATCTGTGTGCCTACGCATCTGTGAGTGTGCACAGGTGTCTGTGTATCTCTTTCTTTCTCTCTCACATTGTGTGTATGTATCTCTCTCTCTGCCTGTGTGTCTGTTAGTATTTCACTCATTGGATCTATCTGACTGTGTGTATATCTATGCGTGTGTTTGGTTGTGTCTACGTAACTCCCTATCTTTGTATCTATCTCTGTCTGCGTGTGTTTCTGTATCTCTTTCTTTCTGTTTTTCTGTGCATGTTTATGCATATGTGTCTATATGTTTATGCGTACACGCTTTTCTGTGTAGTTCTCTCTGTGTATATGTTTCTGTGTGTGCATATCTCTGTGTGTGAATGTCTCTGTGTGTGTCAATGACTGTCTGTGTGTGAGTGTCTATTTTTTGTATATGCACGTGTGAGTTTGTGCGCATTTCCCTCGTTGTGTTTTTATATTTGCGTATATGTATATGTGTGTCTGTATGTGTATCTATGTGTGTCTGTGATGATGGGGAGGCACTATCACACACCACACCACACCTCAGTGGTCTCGAGCAGACATTGTGTGGTTCTCTGCCCTGTGACAGCTATGATGAAGATCAGATAGAGACACACAGATCACATCATTTTCAGAAACATCCCTCTCATTCTCACTCTATCTGCCTTTGTGTGTCTCTGTGTATGGGTGTAGCACTGTCTGTTCTCTTTTTCTGTATGTTTCCCTGTATGTGTGTCTCGCTCTGCCCTTAACTCTCAAACTTTCTGCCTGTCTGTCTGTGTGAATATCTCTCTGTGTGTATCTCACTCTGTCTGTATCTGTGCGTGTTCGTGAGTGTGCCCCTGTATCTCTCTCTCTCTCTGCCTATGTGTGTGTATATCTGTGTGTGTGTGTCTTGCGCTGTCTCTCTGTGTCTGTGTATGTTTAGTTCTCTGTGTCTTTCCTTTGTCTCTCTGATTCTGCGTGTGAGTTTAACTTTCTGTGTCCCTGTCTCTGTCTCTCTCTGGCGGAATGAGTGTGCATCTGTCTGTGTTTCTGTCTCTGTCTCCCTCTCTGTATCTGTATCTGTGTGTTTATCTTTCTATATGTGTGTGTGTGTATGTTTTCTCTCTCTCTCTCGCTCACTCTGTATAATCTGTATCTCTGTCTCTGTATCTATATGTCTGTATATGGTTTATCTCCCGCTCTCTCTGTTAGTATCTCCCTCTACACCTGTGTGTATCTCTCTCTGTCTGTATGTGTGTCTCTGTATCTGTGTGTGTCTGTTTGTCTATGTATTCCTCTCTCTGTGTCTGGTTATCTATGAGTCTGTCTGTTTGTTTGTGTACCCCTCTATCTCCCTTTGTCAGTGTGCATGTGTGTCTCCCTCTCTGTATTTGTCTTCAAATTTATCTCTCTGTCTCTCGGACTGTACGTATACATCTGTGTATGTGTCTCTGTGTCCCTCTCTCTACATTTATCTTTTTCTGTGTATGTATGTATTTGTGTATGTCTATTTGTGTATGTATGTCTAGGTGTGCGTGTGTGTGTGTGTAGGCGTATGTGTCTGTATTTGAGTGTGTGTGTCTATTTGACTTTCTGAGTGTGTGTGACTTTGTGTTTGTGTGTCTGTGTGTGTAGATATGAAGGTGGTGGCACACACCAGACTTTACCAGGCCTCAATGGCCTTGAGCAGACATTTTGTTGTACCCGGGCCTGTGACAGCCATTTTGAGGGGCTGTTTCTTTGTTCATGAAGATATAAACCGCTGGTCTGGTCTGTGTGGGTAACGCCCTGATTGTGGCGACATGAGCGAACTCACTACAGCATGGTTTTCCAACTCAAATTAACAGGATTTACACCAAATCTACATTCTCAACCGTCCGATTGTCAGTGGAATGAACGGCCCCAGTTTGAGCTTTTGCTATTTGTTGATCGTATATTTGAGTTGTGTTTGATTTACATGTTATTTTTGCCCTTTGCTCTCGTGCTGTGACTGTCAGCAACAGAGAGGAACAATAGGCTGTGAGTTCAGCTCTGCACATCCTGTGGTTAGTTATCCCAGCGCCTGGTTTCCTTTCTTTCTGTACAAGCAATGAAACAAATGCAGAACAAGAAGCCGGGGCTTTAGTTGATGATTGAACTTGATTATACAACCTAAGATGCTATTTCGGATTGAAGGACTGATGAACCATGATTTGTATAGCAATAAACCCTCGGTGGAATCGTAGGTTTTATCACAGGGCTAAACATGTCTCTCCCAGTGTTATTGATAAAAATCACTCAAATACAATTGGTTACTCACTTCAAGCTATTCAAAGGCCATTGCTGTTTGCTATTTGGCTAATGTGTTTGCCCACAAAATCTCGTGAAGCATTTAGTGAAGTCCTCTTGGTGTGAATGGTCCATGTAAATGCAATATGTAACAATGTAAAACTAATAGTAATATTTAGTGGTAGTAATAGTATTACGATAGAAAATTACAAAATTACATTTGTACATCGCCTTTCACCCAAGATACTCTCCATAGAATCAGCAAAGGAAGAGTCGTATAAATTCCGAGCTGTTGCTGTCACCAAACAGACCAAATGGGAGACAGAAAACAGAGAGCGCTGGTAAACAGTTGTTTTTCTGTCTGGAGGGAAGTGTGCAGTGTTATGCCCCAGGGTAGGGGTCGGAGGGGGTCGGTTGTGGGACCACTGGTGTGTTTTTATCTGTATAAATAACTTGGACATGGGTATAGGGAGTACAGTTTGCAAGTTTCCAGATGATACTAATCTAGGACAAGTAGCAAACAGTGAGGAGGATAGTAATAGACTGCAAGAGGTAATAGACAGACTAGTGAAATGGGCAGACATGTAGCAGATGAAGATTAATGTGGAGAAATGCGAAGTGATGTATTTTGGGAGGAAGACTGTGGAAATATAAGCTGATGGTAGAATCTTTAAAGGGGTGAAGGAACAGAGAGACCTTGGAGTTCATATAAGTAAATCTTTGAATGTGGCAGATCAGGTAAAGAACTTTTTAAAAAGTATTCGGGTACTTGGCTTTATAAATAGGGGCATAGAATACAATACTCAGGAAGTGATGGTGAACCTTAATAAAATACTGGTTAGGCCTCAGCTGGAGATTGTTCAATTCTGGGCACCACACTTGAGTTTCCTCAAGTTATTGGTGAGGGTGCAAAGTAGATTTTCCAGGATAGTACCAGCAATGAGCGACTTCAGTTACCAGGGGAGGCTGGAGAAGCTGGGTTTGTTCTACTTGGAGCAGAGAAAGCTAAGAGGAAACTTAACGGAAGCTTTCAAAATTATGAGGAAATTCAATATAATGAACGAGGAGAAACTGTTTCTACTGGCGGGTGGGTCTGTATCTGAGTACACTGATTAAAAATAGATGTTAAAAGAAACAGAGGTGAGTTGAGGTTTTCTTTAAACACAAGTTGTTGGAATCTGGTATTCATTGGCTGAAAGGCTGGGGGAAGCCGATTCGATAACAACTTTTATTTAAGAGAGAAGTAGGTAATTATTTGGGGAGGATATGTTTGCAGGACTATAGAGAGGGAGCTTGGAAATAGATTTGGACAGCTCTTTTCAAAGAGCTGGAACAGGCATTATGGGCTATCTCTTCTCTGCTGTATAATTCTATGATTCTATGAAATTGGCTGATGCATTCACCACCGAAATACAAATTAACAACAATTCGCAGTAAATGGGGAAGTGTTTTGAGACATTCTCCTCACTTGAAAGAAACCAAGTGCAAGAAAAGTTAGTAAATTTATCCTATTTCAGTAAGAAATCTGACTTTGCTTAAATCCTGTTTGTTACACTGACTTACAGTTTACTTCATTCGCAGGATAAATGTCAAATGTGAGAAAGGAGGAAAGTCATTGGATAAGCTAACCTTATGGTATTGTCTGGTAGATCACGTCTGGATTCCCTGTTAGCCTTGTAAAAGTTGTTCTACAAGAAACATAAATAAGGCTGAACACCTGTCACAAAACTCACCACCAGCTCGGCTGCACTTAGCAGGAATGAAACGCCTTGTTGGAACATTGTTGGAAAAGAGAAAACAAAACTCTAAAACACTGAGACACGAAAAACCTGATGAATCAATGAAATGGTCACCGTCACCACAACCAAACACATCCACATCTGGCGGGAATGAAACAGCGAGTACATCTGCAGTTACCCAAACACATTGTGATACGGATGCAAATCCCAACCAATGTTCCAGCATTTTGGGTACGTCGAGCGAGATGGCTTCCATTGAAACTGAACCGATAGCGAATGCAGAGTGCCATGCGATGATATGCGGTGTGCACCAGATACCCGGCAACCCACCAGAAGGCAATGTCTTCTCTTTATCTGACTTTGAGGAAAGTCTTAAAGAGACGATAACGAACAAAGGTAAATAGTTTATTGAGTACTTTTACACATAAATAAATACTTTTATCTCACCGGCCTTGGAACTCGGAGACCTGTCAATGTCGATTTTGATTGAGCAAACTCCCAGTTTGTTTAAATGACGATCTGGGAATTGTTTGATGGTTCATGAACCAAATCCCAGGTGATGACAAACCAGCCAGCCGGGCACATGGGCAAGTTTTGCAGAGATAGACCAGCCAGCCGGGCACATGGCAAGTCTGGAACTGACAGACCAACCAGCCTGGCACATGGGCAAGTCTTGCAGTGAAAGACTAGTCATAGGGGAATGGATTATTCCCGAATGTCTAGTCTTTTACTTACAGCTCCTGTTATCGATGTAAACCACCGCCCTTATGGGTAGAGTGGATACAGCCTACATGTATGCGGATGACACTCAAATCTACTTCTCCGCCTCCTGCTTCTCCTCCATTTACGTCTCCCAGTCCAGTAATGTCCAGTCAGTTTGTCTGACAGACAACAAGGTCTGGATGAGCACAAACTTCCTGCAGCTGAACGTCTGCAATACGGAAGCCACACTATTAGGCTCCCGCCAACCTCTTCGTTCCTGTGGGTCCAAATCCCTCAACCTCCCCAGGATCTCGCCCAAACGCACCAAACTCCTGCGCAACCTAGGAGTCAGGTTAGATCCACAGCTTTACTGTCTTCCCCAATTTCGTTCCCTGACCAGGATCGTTTTTTTCCACCTCTGTCGCATTGCCCTCCTCTGACCATAACTCACACCCACAGCTTCTACCTCATCCGCGCGTTTGCCACCTCCCAGCTGGACATTCCAAATGCCCTCCATGTTCGTCTCCCAAGATCCACCATAAACAATATTCAATTAACTCCGCCATCCGGATACTAACCAACACAAAGCTCTGGAGTGTCATCACACCAGTCCTTGCCAGGCTGCACTGGCACCCAATTTCCGAACGGATCGACTTCAAGTTTCTCTCCCTCATTTTCAAATGCCGACATGCACCTCGCCGACATACTCAACCCCCAGTCCTCCACCCGCTGTCTCAGGCTAGGCCTGCTCCGGCGCCCTGTTTGGCCCTCGCCCCCTCCTTTTCAACATCGGTGGCCATCCCTTCAGCCACTACGCCACAAAGCTTTGTAACTCTCTCCCTCAATGCCTACACCTTGCCCTCTGGCTCCCCAGTTGAAGGGAGGGGTGTGAAGGCCAGATACTGTTGAGTGATCCCAGCGAGACAAACAATGGACACTTTACGTTCAGTGCTCTGAATAGTTTTAGCTGATTGGATTATTTGTTAAACTACAGCCGTGACACACAACATACACGCCAGATACCCCATAGATATTTTTTTCATCTAAAATATATAATATCCACCAGGCAGCCTCATCCACCTGCCTTTTGTCGCCCACCACCAACCCTCTCGGCCCTCCTCACCCTCCCCATCAGCAGCTCCTACCTCGACCCCCATCCTACATTCCTTCCTCCCCATCTCTCCCTCCTCCCTCTCACCTACCATCACCTCCATGAAACCCACCACCTGCTGCCTCGATCCCCTCCCCACCAACTTGCTGGTCACACAGCTCCCCTTCCTCTGGCCACTATTGGCTGACATCATCAACCAGTCCCTCCCTACGGATCAGACCCTGCCCCCCTCAAAACTGCTGCCATCACACCCTTCCTAAAAAAAACCTTCGCAAGATCTCTCAAATCCCAGCCATTACCGCCCTATTTCTAAACTTCCCTTCCTCGCAAAAGTCATAGAGCGCGTTGTTGCCAAACAACTCCGCGCACACCTCTCCTCCCACTTCCTCTACGAACCCCTCCAATCCGGTTTATGCCCACATTACAGAGACTGCACTTATGAAAGTCACAAACGACATCCTCTTTATCTGTGACCAGAGCTCCCTCTGCCTCCTTGTCGTCCTGGACCTCTCCGCTGCGTTCGACACAGTTCGATCATGCCATCGTCCTCCACCGCCTTTCCTCCGTCATCCATCTCAGTGGGACCGCACTCGCCTGGTTCGAGTCCAACCTCACAAACTGCCAACAGTACATCTGCGCAAACGGCTTCTCCTCCCGCTCTCACCCGGTCACCTGCGGGTACCCCAAGGATCCATCCTTGGCCTCCTCCTCTTGCTGATCCTCATGCTCTCTCTTGGGGATGTCATCCGCAGACATGGGGTATATTTCCACATGTACGGGGACGACACTCAACTATTTTTCCATCTCTCTCTTCGCCCCCCAGTCCCTGATGTTCTGTCAGCTGACTGTCGGATCTCAGGGGCTGGATGAGCGCAAATTTCCTTCAGCTGAACGTTGACAAGACGGAAGCCATATTCTTTGGCTCCCGTCAACGTCTGAAGTCTCACGGTTTTCACCTCCTCAACAAACCCGACCTCCCACTAAAACTCTCCGAACCCGTACGTAACCAAGGCGTCAGGTTCGACCCACAAATATCCTTCCTCTCCCACATCCGGTCCCTCACCAGCACCGCTTTCTTCCACTTCGGACGCATCGCCCGTCTCCGCCAATATCTCACCACAAAAGCAGTTGAAACCCTGGTTCATGCCATTGTCACCTCTCGCCTGGACTATTCTAACGCCCTCCTCGCCGGCCTCCGATCCATTCGTGAAATCCAGATTATTCAGAACTCTCACCCGCACCAAACTCCGCTCCCCGAACCCCCAGTCCTGGCCAGACTGCATAGCTGCCTGTCCCAGAGAGGATCGACTTGAAGATCCTCAACTTGTCTTCAAATCCCTCCACTCCTCTTCACCCACCGACCTCTCTTACCTCCTCTCTCATCACAACAGTGCCCGTTGCCTTCGCTCCACTGGGTCTGGCCTCCTCCTTGTCCCCCGAATCATCTGCCACCAGCCACTACTCCCCGAGGAGCTCTGGAACTCCCCTCCTCACTCCCTTCGGCTCGCCCCTGCTCTTCCTATTTTCAGGTCTCTGCTGAAAACCTTTCTTTTCGATTGCGCCTTTGGTCACCTTGCACTCCCACCCCCACCCCCGCACATACACCACTGCTGGGTCCCAAGATCCGTTACTGTGAAGCTCTGAGACGCTCTGGAGAGCACTGTATAAATCCAAGTTGTTGTTGTAGACATAGTAGTTGGCAATCTGCAAGCCATAACACTGAACATCACTCTATTCCAGACAAAGGGAATGTTCTCTGTGGCATGAGTATAAACATAATATGCACAATAAAAAAAATACTAGTAGGCCTTGATTTGGTTTAGCTACAAATCATGTGATAAAAATCATTCCATATCAGGAAGACAACCCAAAGCGAATGTGACTGTGAGTCTTGTGGGAGAATGTGACAATATGCAAACAACAATGTCCCTCAAATAGCCATGGTGTGAGAGACCAATTTTGTTTGGTGTTTATTTATCCAGGATACCGGGAGCAACTCCCTTGTTTTAACCAACAGCAGAGCAACAACAAATGGGACCTTGGTTTAGTGCCCAGTCTGAAGTTGGCAGCTCAGCAGTGCAGGATACCCCAGCAGTGACCTGCTTTGCAGTGAGAAGATATGAGTTCCATTTCCCGCCGTGTGGCTTCAACCCTCAAAACGCTCTGATAGGTTTATCTTAATAGATTTGATACACGTGTTCGTAAATCATGAGGGATTTTGAGAGTAGAGAGGCTATAACTGTTTCTCTGGAGGGTCCGTGAATGAGGGACACAGACTTAAGATAATAGGCAAAAGAACCAGAACAAAACAACCTTCTGTCTCAGGAACGGGAATGATACCAACTGAGCCAGGCTGGCAGTTCTCTGATGTTAGCTTCCAAATTGTATTTTAGGCCAATGGATGATGGTTTATTCTGATTTTTTGCAACAATAAATGTAATATTTCCTGAAATATATTTTTAGAGAATACAAGTAAAATCATGTCTGACTAACGTTTTTACTGGTTACTAACAGGCACAAACACCTTATTCACCGAGACCCTGGCCCTGTACAATGGGTACCAGCTGCACCGACTGACAAAGTTCTATCGGGATAGATTGGAACAGGCCATTGAGGAAGGCGTGGAGGACATCAGCTCAAGGCTGACACAGAAGGAATGTTTCAGCCCCCAGGAGCACAAAGTAGGTTTGAGTCAGGAGGTTTCCCTTTCATTTGTTAAAAGCTCAGCAAATCTGTGCCTGTCTGCACGGCTCATGTGCTGCTGTTATCAGGAAATCAGCAGAATGCCAATCAACACTTCACAGCCAGTTGTGTTGTAATGCAGGCCATGTACTCTATGTTTGTAGTGGAGCAGTACTGCACAATGTAATAGGTGTCTGGTTATATAGCGTTTGAATAGCACCGTTCACGTGGCGAGGCAGTCTCAAGGCACTGACAGTTGAAAGTTAGAGCCCGAGCTGGATTTGGGAAGGGAAGGGGAGGGAAGATGATCAAAGGCATAATCACAGAGGAAAGCAGTTTGTGGAGGGAAGAGATAGCAAATCCAGCCAAGCCATCAATTGGTCTGGGTATTGCTGATCACTGTCACTGTTCATGTTTCACTCCATCTTCAATACATTAATGCTCACTCTCTGCAGAAACTCACTGAGCTCACACACAGTGGGCGGAAGAGACAAAGCTCGAAACTTCTTCTGAACATGGTGATGGGGAAAGGTTCCCAGGCCAGGATAGTGATGTGGGAATCCTTTGTGAAAATGAGGCCAACTTTGCCCAAACTGAACAAAATCATGACTGAAATACAGGAACAAGGTAATGTTATACATATTACCATGGGCCGAATGGCCTCCTTCTGTGCTGTAACATTCTATGAATGTGTGATGGTACGCAGTGTCTCCATTCTGTGGCGAGTTACAGATTTTACTCAAATAGTATTGAGACAAAGTTCATTCAAGCTAGTAATATTAACTCTATTCAAACAGGTGCCAGTCTAGTGAATGAGGTGACCATCGACCGAGGTGTACCAGACGTCTCCAGTGATATGATAGGTATGAGACAATGACAAGATTCAAGCCAGTCAATCACTTCCGAAATAAACAGTTTAAAACTTTTCCATTTACTTGGTGATTTCCAGAAAACTCAAATGAGGAGGAGAGAGGGTAGTAGGCAGACACAGAGGGAGAGGAGGGGAGAGGGGAGGATTGAAGATGAGGAGGGAGGGGAATGGTCCTTATTGGATTCTTAGATTATTTCAGCAAATATTGCTTTGGTATGATTTTTCTCACAATAAATCAGATGATGTCTCACAAGTCGTCATATAATGGCCTGAAAATCTCCATGGTTTGAATGCAATTCAGATTGTTTAACCCTTGTTTGTCTGGCTCAGTTAGTGTTCCTTTTGTCACGGAGTCAGAGGTTGTTCAAGTTCACATCAACAGGACTAGTTGACACTCCAGTTCAGTTCTGGGATGTGCTGCATTGACGCAGATGCCACCATTGGGATATCAAACCGAGGTCGTGTCTCCCTTTTCAGATGGACTTTAAAAACCCCAAGATACCATTTGAAAAGAGAAGGGAGTTTGTCACTCCCGGTTTCCCGGCCAAAATCTCACAAATAAATGTGGTGACTCACTTAACAGCGGCTTGTGGGACATCGCTTTGCACAAATTAGCCGCTGTGTTTGCCAGCGAAAGACAGCCACTACACCCTAGGGTTAAGCTAGTGCAGCGCTTTGGGCAGTCCTCCTGCCTTGAAAGGCCTTACACTGAATCAAAGTATTATTGTTTAACAATGCTCAATAATGCTTCTATTTACTTTATGATTATTTAATATTCAACATGAAGCTATTCAGCGACTGCACAAGGAGACGTTACAGAAACAATGTGAGAAACTGGAAGTGAAGACCATCCTGATAAAGGAGAAGGTGAGGACGTTTCAGTTGGTTGATCGCTACACGGAATTAACAATCATTTCTGATCTCCGTCACCGGAAACTGGTAGAACATGAGCTGCTGGCGAGAGGCAGAGACCACGAGGAGTGGAGACAGAAGCAACTCCGGGGAGAGCTGGAAAAAATCCGAACTGATAAACTGTTCCACAGCAGCTTCTCAAAAAGAAATACTTTACCTTCTTCTCAGAGAAGTGGATCTGATCCTCCTACAGGGACTTCCGCAGTAGTCAGTGGAGTGGCTGGGATTGGAAAAACAACCATGGTGCAAAAGATTGTCCATGACTGGGCCACAGGCAAAATCTATCCTCACTTCCACTTTGTATTTGTTTTTAAATTCCGAGACCTAAACAGACTTCACGACAGAACAACGCTGAACCGCCTGATCGGGGAGCAGTATCCTTACCTCAGGGGTGTTCTGGATGAGCTGTGGAAACACCCAGAGACATTGCTCTTTATATTTGATGGTTTGGATGAATTCAGGGCAAGGATTGATTTCGCTGACAGTCGGAGAGACACAGAGCCTCAGCGCAGGTGCACAGACCCTGAATTCCTCTGTGAAGTTTCTGACATTGTGTACAGTTTAATACAGAAAAAGCTGCTGCCAGGCTGCTCAGTGCTGGTGACCAGCCGCCCCACTGCATTACAGTTACTGGCAAAGGCTCAGGTCAGTGTCTGGGCTGAAATCCTGGGATTTGTGGGTGAAGAGAGAAGGGAATATTTTCACAAGTTCTTTGAGGATCAGGAGGTGGCGGCTGCTGTTTACAGCCACGTGGAGGAGAACGAGCTCCTGCTCACCATGTGCTACAACCCGTCCTACTGCTGGATCCTCGCTCTGTCTCTGGGTCCCTTCTTTACACGGAAACACAGCAACAAACAGCAGTGCCCAAGACAGTCACACAACTCTTCTCCTATTATATTTATAACATACTATCACATCACAGTGTCAAGATGGAAAGCCCCCGTGATGTGATGCTGAAGATTGGTGAAATGGCCTTCACTGGAGTCTCCCATAGAAACATTGTCTTTAATAATGAAGATCTGTTCAAATATAACCTCCAGCCTTCCCAGTTCCTCTCTGGGTTTCTCATGGACCTTGTGGAGAGAGAGTCTTCAGAGCACAGTGTGGTCTACACATTCCCGCACCTCACCATCCAGGAGTTTGTTGCCGCACTCGCTCATTTCCTGTCTCCTCATTCCAAACAAACCATGTGGCGTTTGATCCGTGGTGACATGGAGGAGGACGGCCGGTTTGAGATATTCCTGCGCTTTGTTGCGGGTCTCTCCTCCCCACGGGCAGCTCAGCCACTGGAGGATTTTCTGGGGTCATTTGTCCATCAGACAACCTGCGCGGTGATCGATTGGCTGAAGGAGAAGGTTAAAGCTCAGATCAGTGACACAGTCACCGTCACTGGGAAAAGGAAGCTGCTGAACACACTCCACTACCTGTTTGAGTCTCAGAATCGAGCCCTGGCACAGCTCACACTGGGCTCTGAACACACACTGACATTTGGTGACATCTCTCCAGGGAAAGCATTGAGACTGACACCGATAGACTGTGTTGTGGTGTCTCAGGTAATTGGACTGTGTGACACAATAAAACTGCTGAATCTGAAGAACTGCTACATTCAGGATGAGGGCCTCCAGCGTCTGGTTCGTGCTGTGCACAAATGTCAGGAATTGTGGTAAGTTTACTCTGTTTGTAAATCTTATTCATATTTTTCTTATTTCAAAGATATTCTCCAGGACTTTAATGACATTAAACATCAGCTGATCAATGGGAGAATGGTATCACACAGCTGGAGGGAACAGTGTGTGACACTGTGATAGCCGTCACACACCACAATCCTGTCCTGCGGGATTGGGATGTGAATGGCTGACATTCCACTGCACACCTGACTGCTCCACACCCTAAGCCCTTCGGTGGCATTCCCAATAGCTGATGCTATTGGGATTGGTTCCTGACTCCCGACTGGATTACTCACTTTATTGAATAAATTTTAACTTGATCCCAGGTCAGACAGACCAGAGTTTGTGCTCAGAGATGCCATTCAGTGGTTACTGTTTATTCATACAGGAGATAGTTCTCCTGACCACAGAGTCTCTGACACACAGAAACCCTTTTAACCTCTAAGCCTCTGAGCTTTCCACCAGCTCAGGACCCGAGGGTTCACTCTCCAGAACTGTGTGATTAGGCCGAAGGATTTCTGTTTCCTCATCTCCCGGCGGCAGCACCTCCCCCAATGCTGCACTCCAGGGCGAAGGGACCTCCCGAGGGCTTGGACATCCCATTTATCCAGGCGCAGCCACACCCTCTCTCCAGTACAATGTTATAAAACTGATACAATATAATTCACCCCAAACACATCTCCCTCAGCCTGACATCAGTCTGACAGGTGTGGGCTCCCCTGGCCTGGTGAAGAGTCTCCATTTCCAGCTCCTGAAATCTCACGACCCCAGAGATTCCGTTTCCCAGATCTGGGGCTCACAGTTTGTGGAGAATGAGAGAATAGACAGATAACCACTGCCCAGAACCTGGTCATTAAAGGCCGGGCTTGCAGAAGCCAAAATAATAGCCTCACTCACACACTGACTGAGGGTTACAGTGCTGCTGAAATAGACCCAGCGTAAACTGTGCTGCTGCCAGGACCAGGCATTGGAGGGAATCCACTCCATTAAGTCCCAACAACCCAGCATGTTAAGATGTATTGCCAAGTTAAAGGCTGTGAGAAATACAAGGTTTATTATTATGATTATTATTATTATTTTTCTGATCAGATCCTATCATTCATATTGGCTCCACTTTATGTCCACAAACGGCTTCTCCCCCAGTCCCCGCACTGCCTCGTGTCTTGTTCCTCAGGGCTTTGCACTTGGTCCCCCTCCTCTTCAACCTGTATATTCTCCCTCTTGGTGACATCATCTGCAGACATGGGTTCAAGTTCCACATCTATGAGGATGACACCCGACTCTACATCACTGCCTCTACCCTCGAACCCCACGACCACTGCTGTAATGACACAATGTCTGTCAGACATCAAGTCCTGGATCAGAACTAGCTTTCTACAGTTGAATGCCAGCAAGTCTGAGGCTCTGCTGCTTGGCTCACACCAGCACCTCCGCAACTCAGGCACTGAGCATCAGCATCTACGGATGCCCACTCCACCTCACCAAACCTGGGTGCCTTTCAACTGTCCTTTCTCCCCCATATCTTTGCCATGACCCGCTCTGCCTTCCCCCACTTCTGCAACATTGCCATCTCCACCTCTGCCTCACCCCTCAGGCTGTCGACACCCTGCCACTTGCCTCCATTACATCCTGGCTCAACTATGCCAATTCCCTGCTTGTCAGCCTTCCCAAATCTTCCCTCCACAAGCTGCATAACATCCAATTCTCTGCAGTTCATGTCATCTCCTGCACCAGATTCCTTGACCCCATCTCCCCCAGCCTCGCCCGGCTCCTCTGACTCCCCATCCCTCAGTAGATAGAACTCAAAATCCTCTCCTCACTTTCCAGGCCCTCTACGGCCTTGCCCCCTCCTAACTCTCTGACGTGCTGACCCCATTCAGTAGCCTGCGGCCTTCTCCATGTCTCCTACCCAACCCACCCTGCCATCGGCAGCCGAGCTTTCAGCCTCTCTGCCCCCGCCCTTTGTAACTCCATCCAACAATCCCTTGGCCTCGCTCCCTCCCTTCACGAGTCGCGGTTCCTCATGGCCTGAAGAGCCACCCATAATATCAGCTGGTCCCACTGCACTGTCCTCACACCCAGGTCACTTACACCGTTATAACGGGCTCTGAGTACCGGCCGTGGGGAAAGCGGGTAAACTGGGCACTGGGAATGTGAAGCCCGAGGACTTGCAGAGCACAAGACAGCTACGGGGGGAATTGTTCTACTGGGGGAGAGGCAGTTACCCCTTCCAGGTGTCACACTCTCCCTCTCAGTTCTCTCTCTCTCTGTCTCTCGCTCTGTCTTTCTCTCACTCAGTCTCTCTCTCCCCATCCCTTCCATTCAGTCTATCTCTCTATCTCTCAGTCTCAGTCTCTCGCTCTGTTTCTCCCGTTCTGTCTTCATGTCCTCTCTCTCTCTCTGTCAATCTCAGGCTCTCCCGTAAAACACAGTTACACATTATAACATATTCTCTCACACAATTTCTCTCTCTATCTCCATCTCTAACTTTGTCTCTGCTGTCTCTATCACACACTCTCCGTCTCTCTCTTTAACTCTCCCTCTCTCTCTCTGTCTCTCTCTCAGTCTCTCTTTCTCAGTTTATCTCTGCAGTCTCTCTCTCTCTATCTCCTATCCAGTATCTCTCTCTCTCTCTCTGTGTCTCTTTATCTCATCCTCTCTCTGTCTTTCCCGCAAAACACGCATGTTATAATATATTATCTCTCCGTCTCTCGCTATCTCTCTCATTCTAATAATAATAATCCTTGCATTTGATATAGCGCTTTTCACGCCTTCTCGACGTCTCAAAGCGCTTCACAGAATATGCTGTCAAGTGAATTGACCGTATATTTGTGGGCGAAAGGCGATTTGCGCACAACAGCGTCCCACAAACAGTCGTTGATTGAAAATGACCCATTTATTATTGTTTTGTTTTGGAGGGAATATTATTAGGCGTGTGGAGTAAACTTGCCCAAGGTTTCGCCCTCCTTGGAATTGAACCCAAATGACTCGCTTGCAAAGCGAGTGCTCTAACCACTGAGCTACAGGACTCCACTATCACTCAACTATCACTCTATCGCTCACAGTCAGATCTCAAAGTACCTCTTACTTAATTTCTTTCTCGGTCTCTTGCTCTCTATCTATTTCTCAGTCTCTCTCTCTATCGCTCTCTCTCCCACCTTTAGTCTCCCTCTGTATCTCACCTACAAACTGCACATTCTATACGATATACAATATATTCTCTCTCACGGTTTCCCTCTCTCAGTCGCTCTCTCTCTCTCTTTCTGTCTATCAGTCTCTCTCAGGCTCCCTCTCTATCTCTCTCAGTGTCTCTCTCGCTTTCTGCCTCTTCCGAAAAACACACGGTTACTGCAATTTATAATATATTTTCTCTCTCTCTCTCTCTCTCACTCAGTCACTCTCTTTATCTGTCTCTCTCAGTGGCTCCCTCTGTACCTCTCCCAAAAAACACAGTCACTACACTTCGTAATATACTTTCGCCCAGTCTCTCCTCTCTCAGTTTCTCTGTGTATGCCGAAAACACAGTCACTATATTTTATAAAATACTCTCTCGCTCAGTTTCTCTCTCTCAGTCTCTCTCTCAGTCTCTCTCGTTGTCCGTTTCTCTATCTTTCTCACAGTCTCTCTCTCTCTGTCTCACTCTACCACAAAACACACAGTCGCTGTACATTATAATATATTTTCTCTCTCAGTCTCTCTCAGTATATCTCTCTATCTCACTCAGTCTCTCTCTGTGACTCTCTTCGTCTCTTTCTCACTCTCTCTCTCCCTCCCAGTGACTATCTCTCTCTCCTAGACTCTCACACTTTCTCTCATTGTATCATTTTCTCATATTTTTGCTTTTTCTCTCCCCCNAAAACACAGTCACTACAATGTGTAATACATTATCTCTCACATTCTCTCTCTCGCTTGCTCTCTCTCTGTCTCTTTCAGTCTCTATTTCTTTCACTCTGTCAGTCTCTTTCCCTCAGTGTCTCTTCGTCTCTTCCACAAAACACAGTCACTACACGCTATGTATTTTCGCTCAGTCTCTCAGTTTCTTTCTCTCTTGCAGTCATCCTTTCACAGAGCTCTCTCTGTCTCTCTCAGTCTCTCTTTCTGTCTCTCTCTCTCTCTCTCTCATTCTACCTCTTTCTCATATTTTCGCTCTGTCTCTCACCCAAACCACACAGCAAATACACTTTATAATATATTTTCTCTCACATTCTCTCTGGCTCTCATTCTCTCTCTCAGTCTCTCGTTCATTCTCTTTCTTGCATGTGTATCGTGTATCATTTGCAGTTACTGTGTGTTTTGTGGGCGAGAGAGAGAGAGATGGAGAGAGAATAACATACAGAGAAAAGGAGTCAGACCGAGCGACTCAGAGGGAAAATAGACTATAAAGTTTATTGACTGTTTCGTGGAAGAGAGTGAAGAGAGAGTGAGACTGAGAGAGAGACTGAGAGACACAGAGAGAGAGATTCAGAAAGGGACTGGCAGAGAGAGACTGAGAGAGAGAATGAGACTAATCGAGATACACTGAGAGATCGAAGTTGAGAGATGGACAGAGTGAATAAATGAGAGTGAGAGATTCAGAAAATAGAGAGAGAGAGAGGCTGAGAGACTGTGAAGGAGAAAGACCGATAGAGAGTGACTGAGAGAGATAGAGACTGAGAGAGATAGAACGAGAGACTGAGTGAGAGAGATCTCGAGAGAGTGAAAGAGACAAAAAGATAGACAGAGAGGGTTTGTGTGTGAGACAGAGGAGAGAAACTAGGGGAGAATAACGGCGATATATAGAGAAAAATGACATAGAGAAAGAGACTGGTTGGGAGAATATATTATATTTCAAGTATAGTGACTGTTTTGTGTAAGAGACAGAGCGAGAGGGAGAGAGAGAGCGAGACTGAGAGCGATACTATGACAGAGAATATGTTATAAAATGACTGTTTTGTGGGAGACTTAGAGAGAGACTGAGAGTGGGAGACTGAGAGAGACAGCGAGAGTGAGAAAATACATTATAATGTATAGTGTCTTTCTGTTTGGTGGGAGAGACTGAGAGAGAGTGAGAGAGAGAGGGAGAGACTGAGAGAGAGACTGTGAAAGTGACTGAGAGAAAGCAAGACTGATCGAGATACGCTGAGAGACTGCGAGACGGAGAGAGAGAGAATAAATGAGAGTGCGAGATTGAGAGAAACAGAGACTGAGAGAGAGGAAGACTGAGAGAGAGATTGGGAAAGAGAGAGAAAGACAGACAGAAAAAATAAGAGATACTGAGAGGGAGACTGATAGAGACAGTGAGCCAAAATATGTTTTAAAGTGAAGTGACTGTGTGTTATGTGGTAGAGACTGAGGGAGAGAAACTGCAGTAGAGATCGAGGAGAATGAAAGAGTGATTGAAAGAAAAAGTGCGAGACACAGTGTGAGAGAGACTGAGAGAGAGACTGAGAGAGATTGTGATAGAAAACAGAAAGAGAGAGAATCAGATAGAATATATTACGAAGGGAAGTGAGGGCGTGTTTTTGTGGGAGAGACATAGAGAGATTGAGAGAGCGAGTGAGAGGAACAGAGTTAGAGACAGTGAAAGCGCACATATTATAAAGTGTAGTGACTGTTTTGTGGGAGAGACAGAGAGAGACTCAGAGAGAGAGAAACTGAGAGACAGAATGGGAAAAAGATTGAGAGACAGAGAGAGTGAACGAGAGAGACAGTGAGAGAGACTGAGATACAGAGAAAGAGACAGAGAGAGAGAGAGAGAGCGTGAGAGAGACGGAGAGAGAGTGAGAGAGAGAGATAGAGAGAGAGAGACTGGACTGTGTGGGCACATGTGTGCATGTGCCTGACACTGGTCCCACCGCTTTGGGACTTGCTCCCCACGTGAAAGGTTCCTGTATATACATGTCAATGTGTATTGTGTTGTTACACTATACTCCCTGTGTTTGTGTCTCTGTGTCCAGGTTGGGGGACAATAATCTGGGAGATTGTGGAGTGAAGCGACTGTGTGAGGCTCTGAGGAACCCGGAGTGTAAAATACAGAGTCTGGAGTAAGTAACGCACAGTGTCTCCAGAGTCTGAATGACTGCAATATCTCAATGTGTTTATTGTGACTGTCTGATCACTGCGGCTGAATATTGTGACAGGAATCGGTGTGACAATGTGAGGCTACAAGCCATCGTTTACATCAAACTCTCAACATGTGTTAAGGTGCGCCTGTGTGTGTATGTATGTATTTGTTTGTGTGTGTGTGTGTGTGCCTCTGTCTGTTGTGAGAAACATTTCCAACTATCTCTAACAATTTTACAATGACTCGATTCCAGCTCACCAATTGGATGAGTTAAGTCACTTTGTTCAGGTCAAAACAGCAGGAAATACACAAATAAATGAAACAATAAAATAATACACAAGACACAAAACGGTACCGAGCGGATTCCTGTCACAGCCCTGGTCGTGTCTCGCACTGCTCTGCGACCATTCCCGAGAGATATCTAACACACCTTTGTTTAAAGACACCTTAATATCTCCAGCCGACGCTGTCTTTTTTAAGAAAAAATAACGGTTATATTCATAACATGTTTCAATTCTCCCTTTATCCACATTTTATTCTCTCCTGATCAGTCCTTTCGTCCAGTGTGTAAGTGTGAACAGACTTTCTGTGTCCTTCTACGTCCTGACCTTATGTTGCCATTGTTTTTTTATAAATGGAATCTTGTTGTTGTTGTTGTTGTTGTTGTTTTGGGCTCTGCCTTCAGTCACTGAGCTTTGCCGCCTTTGCACTTCTCTTTTATATTCTTTAACCACACTTTACACTATCCCATGAAAACATTTTGTGTATGCGTGTGTGTGTGTGTGTCAGGGCATATGAATTAGTCTGTGTCATGTGTGTGTCTGTGTGCCTAGCTGTGTGTGTGCATGTTTCTGTGTACGTGTGTCTGAGTGTTTTTGTGACTGTTTGTTTGTGTGTTTTTGAGTGAGCTTCTGTGTTTTTCTTGTGAATGCGCCATTCAGTGTGTGTTTGCTTCTGTGTTTCTGCGTGTGTATTTGTGCGCGTCTGTTTGTTTGTGTGTATATTTGTGTATATGTTTGTGTTTGTGTGCGCATTTGTGAGTGTTTGTGTGTGTCTGTCAGTGCCTTGGGACGTCCTCTCGACGTGAAAGGTACTATACAAATATTGTTGTTGTTGTTGTTCGTGTTTGTGTATGTTCCTGTGAGTGTGTGAGATTGTGTGTGTGTTTGTGTGTGTGTTCCCAACTCTTCCCTTCACAAACTGCAGATCATCCAAACACTGCAGCTCGTGTCCTCTCACACACACCAGGCTCCCGACCCCATCACTCCCACCCTCGCCCGACCCCATCACTCCCACCCTCGCCCGACCCCATCACTCCCACCCTTGCCCGACCCCATCACTCCCACCCTTGCCCGACCCCATCACTCCCACCCTCGCCCGAACTCATCACTCCCACCCTCGCCCGACCCCATCACTCCCATCCTCGCCCGACCCCATCACTCCCACCATCGCCCTACCCCATCACTCCCACACTGGCCTGATCACATCATTCCCACCCTCGTCCGACCCCATCACTCCCACACTCGCCCAAGTCTCTCCATCGTCCAGAAGATCGAGTTCAAAATCCTCGTCCTCACTTTTAAGGCCATCCATAGCCTCGCTCCCTCCTCCCCTCTCTGACTTGCTGGCTGCCTACCAACCTGCCCGCTCCCTCCGTTCAGTGGGCTCCGGGCTGCTCCATGTCTTCCGGCCGACCCGCCCTCCCATCGGCGGCCGGGCTTTCAGCCTCTCTGCCCCAACACTCTCGAACTCCTTCCCATGGTCCCTTCCATTCACTTCCTCCCCGGCCTCCTTCAAGGCCGGTCTTAAGACCCTTCTCTTCTACCGTGCCTTTGATCTCCCTCCCACTTCTCTGCCTTCCCCCAACCCTCCCACATCGATCCCACCACTCAGCCCTTCCCCACCTCTCCCCCATGCTCGGGCCTCGACCCCCGACTGTTCAGCGCTCTGGGATGTCCTCAGGACGTGAAAGACGCTCTGTAATTGTCATTTTGTTGATGTTGCTATGTATTTGTATTTGTGTGCGTGCAAGTGTGTATGTGTGTGTGTGTGTGTGTGTGTGTGTTTGAGAGTTTGTATGTGTATTTATCTGTGTGTTTTTGCGTTTGTTTGCGTGAGTGTGCTCACGTATGCGTTTGTGTGTGATTGTATGTTTTTCTTTGTGTGTGCATTTGTGTGTTTCATCGTGTGTATGTTTGTACGTGTATTGGTATGTGTGGGTTTTTATTTGATTTTGTGCTTCTGTTTATGCTTGTGTGCTTTTCAGTGTGTCTTTACGTGTGTTTCCATGTGTGTGTGATTGTGTGTGTTATGTTTGTTTGAATCTGCATGTGTGTGCGTGTTTGTGAGTTTGTTTTAATTTGTATTTGTGTGTTTCTGAGTATATATCTGTGCGATTGTTTGCGTGTATGTTTATGCATGTTTATATATGTATGTGAATTTGTGCTTGTGTGCTTTATTCTTTGTATGTCTGTTTTTGTGTGTGTCTGTGTGTTTGTGTGAGTGTTTGTGTTTGTTTCTGTGTGTGCGATTGTGTGCGTTTGTGTATTGGTGTGTTTGTTTGTATGCGTATGTGTGGGTAAGTTTCTGTGTCGGTGATTGGTGTGGGTGTGTGTTTGTGCGTGTAATTTTGTGTTTGTATTTATGTGTTTGTGTGCATGTGTGTGTATGTGTCTGTTTGTTTTTTCTGTGTGTATATGTGTCTTTAAGTGGGTGAATTTTTTCTGTGGGTCATGTGCTTGTGTTTGTGTATGTGTATTTATGTGTGTGTGGTTTTGTTCATTTTTGTGTGTGTGCGCTTGTGTGAGATTTTACGCATGTGTGGTTGCGTGAGTGTGTTTGTGTGTGTGTGTCTGTGTATTTGTCTGTGGGTCATGTGTTTGTTTGTGTGTGTATGCGTGTTTATGTGTGTGTGCTTCTGTGTGTGTGTCTATCTGTGTATGTCTATGTGTGTTTGTGTGTATGTCTGTGTGTGTGTATTTGGCTGTGGGACATGTGTATGTATTTATTGTGTGTTTGTGTGTGATTTTGTTTTTGTTTGTATGTGCGCGTGTGATTGTTTGCGCGCGCCTGTGTATGCGTATCTGCGATTTTGTGTGCATGAGTTTGAGTGTTTGTGCGTGTTTGTCGGTTTCTGTGTTTGAGTGTGTGCATATTTGCATGTTTGTTTGTTTGTTTGTGTATCTGTGTATGTTTATTTATGTGTGCGTGTTTGTATGTGATTTTGTGTGTTTCTTTGTATTTATTTCTGTTTTTGTGTGTGTTTGTATGTTTGTGTGTTGCGTTTGTTTGTGTGTACATGTGCGTGTGTGTTTGTGAGTTTGCTTTTGTGTATGCTTGTTTGTTTGTGTGTTTCTGTGTGTGTGTATTTGTGTGTATTTCTGCGTATGTTTGTGTATGTGTGTTTGCTTGTGTTTATTTCTGTGTTTGTGTGTGTTTACGTATGTGCGTTTGCATATGTTTATGTGTGCGTTTTCGTGCGTGTCTGTGTATTTGTTTGTGTGTGTTTCTCTGAGTGTGGGGGATTGTGTGCGTTTGTGTGTCTGTGTGCTTGTTTGTGTGTTTCTGTGTGTATTTTCGTAAGTCTGTGTTTGTGTGGGTGCGTTTATTTATGTGCTTGTGTGTTTATGTGTGTTTCTATATGTATGTGTGTATCTCAATGTGTCTGTGTGTGTGTCTATGTGTGCGCGTCTGTCTGTGTGTGCTTGGGTGTCTGTGTCTGTTTGTGTGTATTTGTATGTGAGTCATGCGTTTATATGTGTGTGTGAGTAAGAGTATATCGGTCGCTGCGTGTCTGTGTTGGTGTGTATCTGGTGTGTGTGCGTGTGTGTGTCGCACTCCTACAACCTGTCCGGCATCAAACAAACTGTGAGTGACAGTGGGTTACACACACTGTGTTTACTCCGATCCCTGTTATGTCTCTGTGTCTCTGATCTACAGACTGTGGGGTAACAATCTGACAGCTGATTGTACTGAGGATCTGACCTCCGCTCTCAGCACAAACCACTCACTGACGGACCTGAACCTGAGTTACAATAAACTGGGAGATTGTGGAGTGAAGCGATTGTGTGAGGCTCTGAGGAACCCGGAGTGTAAAATACAGAGTCTGTGGTAAGTAACGCACTGCGTCTCCAGAGTGTGAATGACTCCAATATCTCAATGTGTTTATTGTGACTGGCTGATCAGTGCGGCTGAATATTGTGACAGGAATCGGTGTGACAGTGTGAGGCCACAAGCCATCGTTTACATCAAACTCTCAACATGTATTAATGTGTGTGTCTGTGCGGGTGTGTGTGTCTTTCTGTGTGTGTCTCTGTGTGTGTGTCTCTGTGTGTCTGTGTATGTGTGTGTGTGACTGTTAGAACAATTTGAAACTCTCTCCAAAAATTTTAAAATGATCCGATTCCAGTTTACCTATTGGTTGAGTTCGGTCACTATATTCGTGAAAATAGCAGGTAATGCACAAGTAAATGAAACAATAATATAATACACAAGACACAAAACGGTACCGAGCGGATTCCTGTCACAGCACTGGTCGTGTCTCGCACTGCTCCGCTACCGTTTCCGAGAGATATCTAACACACCTTTGTTTAAAGACAACTGAATACCTCCTTCTGAAGATGACTTTTTTTATGAAAAACAACTCCTTGTATGATTATATCCATAATATGTTTCAATTTCGATTCTCCCTTTAACCAGAAGGATTTTCCGTGTCCCTGTAAGTCCTGACCTTATGTTGCCATTGTTTTGGGTTCTGCCTTCAGTCAATGAGCTTTGCCGCCTTTGCACTTCTACTTTAGATTCTTAAACCACACGTTAACATTAGCCCATGACAACACAGTGTGTATGTATGTCTCTGTGTGTGTGTGTGTGTGTGTGTGTCAGTGCATGTGTCGTTGCATGTGTGTGTGTGTGTCAATGGATGTGTGTGTGTGTGTGTGTGTCAATGGATGTGTGTGTGTGTGTGTGTCTGTTTGCGTGTCTGTGTGTATGTGTGCGTTTGCCTGTGTATGTGGGTCTCTGTGCTTTTGTGAGTGGTTTTGTAAGTTTGTGTGTGTGTCTGTGTGAGCGATTGTTTGTGTGTGGGTTCGTCTTTGTTTCCGTGTTTGTGTTTGTGCGTGTGTTTTTGAGTGTATCTATATATGTATATATTGTGTGTCTCTCTGTCTGTGTGTGTTTGTTTCTGCAGAGTTTTTTGTCTCTCAGTGTGTATTTGTGTTCGACTGTGTTTGCTTGTGTGACTTTGTGCTTGTGAGTGTGTGTGTGAGAGAGCCTTGGGACGTCCGACATGAAAGGCGATATACAACTGTAATCTTGTTGTTGTTGTTGTGTGCGTTTGTGTATGTTCCTGTGAGTGTGTGCAATTCTGTGTGTTTGTGTGTGTTCCTGTGAGTGTGTGCGATTGTGTGTGTGTTTGTGTGTGTTCCTGTGAGTGTGTGCGATTCTGTGTGTGTTTGTGTGTGTTCCTGTGAGTGTGTGCGATTGTGTG
This sequence comes from Callorhinchus milii, assembly GCF_018977255.1. Taxonomy (NCBI): domain Eukaryota; kingdom Metazoa; phylum Chordata; class Chondrichthyes; order Chimaeriformes; family Callorhinchidae; genus Callorhinchus; species Callorhinchus milii. Next base: position 90,510 of record NW_024704841.1, read on the forward strand.
TGTATCCCAGAGGATCGAGTTCAAGATCCTCATCCTCACCTTTAAGGCCATCCATGGCCTCGCCCCCTCCTCCCCTCTCTGACCTGCTGACTCCCTACCAACCTGCCCGCTCCCTCCGTCCAGTGGGCTCCGGGCTGCTCCATGTCTCCCGCCCGACCCGCCCTCCCATCGGTGTCCGGGCTTTCAGCCTCTCTGCCCCACACTCTGGGACTCCATCCCACGGTCCCTTCCCCTCACTTCCTCCTTTGCGTCCTTCAAGGTCGGTCTCAAGACCCTTCTCTTCGATCGAGCCTTTGGTCTCCCTCCCACCTCTCTGCCTTCCCTCACTCCTACGCCACCCCTCCCCCACCCCTCGCCACCCCTCCCCGACCCCTCCCCCACCCCTTCCCCACCCCTCCTCCACCCCTCCCCCACCCCTCCCCACCCCTCCCCACCCCTCCCCCACCCCTCCCACACCCCTCGCCACCCCTCCCCCACCCCTCCCCACCCCTCCCCCACCCCTCCCCACCCCTCCCCCATGCTCAGGCCCCGACACCTGACTGTTCAGTTCTTTGGGACGTCCTGTCGACATGAAAGGCGCTCTGTAAATGCAATTGTATTGATGTTATTGTGTATTTGCGTGTGTGTATTTGTGTGTGTGAGTGTGTGTGCCTGTCTGCGGTATGTGCGTGGTTGTGTCTGTGTGCTTGCACGTTTGTGTGCTTGTTGTGTGTATGTGAATTTATGTGTGTGTGTTTTTCTGTGTGTGTTTGTGTGTGGGTGTTTGTGTGTGTGTGTTTGCGTATGTTTCATAGTGTGAATCTATGTATCTGTATTTATGTCTGTGTTTGTATTTGATTTTGTGTTTCTTTGTTTGTTTGTGTGTTTTTGAGTGTGTGTCTGTTTGTCTTTATGTATGTTTCTATGTGTGTGTATATGACTGTGTGTTGTGTTTTTGTGTGTGCGCATTTGTGAGTTTGTTTTTGTGTGTCTTTGTTTGTGTGTTTCAGTGTGTATTTGTGCGTGTGTTTTCGAGTTGTGGTTATGTATCTTTGTATATGTCTTTGTATGTGTATTAGTGTGTGTACCTGTGTGCTTTTTTCTATGTGTGTGTGTTTATGTGTATGTTTGCGTGTGTTTGTGTGTGTGTCCCTTTGTTTGTGTTTCTGTGAGTGTGTGTGTTTGTTTCTGTGTGTTTCTCTGTGTGTGCGTCACTGTGTGTGTCTGTATTTGTCTGTTCGACATGTGCTTGTTTGTGTGTGTGTGTGTGTGTGCTTGCATGAGTGTGTTTGCGTGTGTGTTTGTGTGTGTGTACTTGTCTGTGGATCATATGTTTGTGTGTGTGCATGTATGTGTGTGTGTTTGTGTGCCATTATGTTTATGTTTGTGTGTGTGCTTGTGTGAGTGATTGTGCTTATGTTTGCCTTTGAGTGTGTGTGTTGGCGTATGTTCGATTTTGTTTATATGAGGTTTTGAGTGCTTTTGTGAGTGTTTGCGTGTGTTTGTGTGTTTCTGTGTGTGCGTGTGAGTTTGTGTGTGTGTATATTTGTGTGTGTTTGTGTTTATCTATGTATGTCTATTTATATCTGTGTTTGTTTGTACATGATGTTCTTCTGTTCGTGTTTGTGTGTTTTTGAGTGTATCTTTATGTGCGTTTGTATGTTTGTGGGTGTTTATGTGTGCGTGTTTGTCAGTCTGTTTTCGTGTACGTTTGTTTGTTTCTGTGTGTGTGTATTTGGGCGTGTTTGTGTGAATGTTTATGGATGTTTGTGTGTGTATGCGTGTTTGTGCGTGCGTGTGTTTTTTTCTGTGTGTGTATTTGCGTGTGGTTGTGTTTGTGTGCACATGTGTCTGCGTTTGTGTGAATGATTGATTATTTGTGTGTGTGTTTGTGTTTGCTTTTGTGAGTTTCTGTGTGTGTTTGCGTACATATGTGTTTGCGTGGGTGAGTTTTTGGTTGTGATTGTGTATGTTTCTGTGTGAGCGCGTTTGTGTGAGAGTGCTTGTGTGTTTGTTTGTCTGCGTGCGTGAGTGTGTGTATTTATGTGTGTATGTGTGTGTCTGTGTGTGCGTCTGTCTGTTTATATGACTCTGTTTGTGTGTGTTTGTGTGTATATTTCTGTGGGTCATGTGTTTGTGTTTGGGTGCATTTTTGTGTGGGTCATGTGTTTCTGTGTATTTGTGTGTGTGAGAGTAAGTGTGTATCTGCGGCGATGTTTTTGTCTGTGTTTGTGTGTGTTGATGTGTGTATGTTTGTGTGTATGAACTCCTGCAACCTGTCCGGCATCAAACAAACTGTGAGTGACAGTGGGTTACACACACTGTGTTTACTCTGATCCCTGTCATGTCTCTTTATCTCTGATCTCCAGGTTGGACAGTAACAATCTGACGGCTGATTGTACCGAGGATCTGACCTCCGCTCTCAGCACAAACCACTCACTGACGGAGCTGAAGCTGAATAATAATAATCTGGGAGATTGTGGAGTGAAGCGACTTTGTGGGGCTCTGAGGAACCCGGAGTGTAAAATACAGAAACTGTGGTAAGTAACGCACTATGTCTCCAGAGTCTGAATTACTCCAATATCTCAATGTGTTCATTGTGACTGTCTGATCAGTGCGGCTGAATATTGTGACAGGAATCGACAGTGACAATGTGAGGCCACAAACCATCGTTTACATCAAACTCTCAACGTGTGTTAATGTGTGTGTGTGGGTTTGTCCTTTGCAACTATCTACAACGACTTTAGAATGACCCGGTTCTAGTTTACAATTTGGTTGAGTTCAGTCACTTTATTCAGGACAGAACAGCAGGTAATACACAAATAAATGAAACAATAAAATAATACACAAGGCACAAAACTGTCCCGAGCGGATTCCTGTCACAGCACTGGTCGTGTCCCGCACTGCTCCGCTACCGTTCCCGAGAGATATCTAACACTCCTTTGTTTAAAGACAACTGAATAACTCCAGACAAAACTTATCTTTTTTAAGAAAAACTACTCCTTATATGGTTATATCCATAATATGTTTCAATTTCAATTCTCCCTTTAACCACAAGGACTTTCCGTGTCCCTGTACGTCCTGATCTTATGTTGCCATTGTTTTGGGTTCTGCCTTCAGTCACTGTGCTTTGCCGCCTTTGCACTTCTATTTTAGATTCTTGAACCACACTTTAACATAAACCGATGACAACACTGTTTACATGTATGTCTGTGTGTGTGTGTGACAGTGCATGTATTTGTGTTTGTGTATGTGTGTGATTGTGTATGTTTGTGTGCATTTGCCTGTGTATGTGGGTCTGTGTGTTTTTGTATGTGCTTTCGTAAGTGTGTGTGTGTCTGTGTGAGCGATTGTTTGTGTGTGGGTTCGTCTTTGTTTCTGTGTTTGTGTTTGTGCGTGTGTTTTTGAGTATATCTATATATATTGTGTGTCTCTCTGTCTGTGTGTGTTTGTTTCTGCAGAGTTTTTTGTGTCTCAGTGTGTATTTGTGTTCGACTGTGTTTGCTTGTGTGACTTTGTGCTTGTGAGTGTGTGTGTGTCAGAGCCTTGGGACGTCCGACATGAAAGGCGACATACAACTTGTAATCTTGTTGTTGTTGTGTGCGTTTGTGTATGTTCCTGTGAGTGTGCGCGATTGAGTGTGTGTATCCCAGAGGATCGAGTTCAAGATCGTCGTCCTCACCTTTCATCCATGGCCTCGCCCCCTCCTCCCCTCTCTGACCTGCTGACTCCCTACCAACCTGCCCGCTCCCTCCGGCCAGTGGGCTCCGGGCTGTTCCATGTCTCCCGCCCGACCCGCCCTCCCATCGGTGTCCGGGCTTTCAGCCTCTCTGCCCCACACTCTGGGACTCCATCCCACGGTCCCTTCCCCTCACTTCCTCTCTTGTCTCCTTCAAGGTCGGTCTTAAGACCCCTCACTTCGATCGTGTCTTTGGTCTCCCTCCCAACTCTCTGCCTTCCCTCACTCCTACCCCACCCCTCCCCACCCCTCCCCACCCCTCGCCACCCATCGCCACCCCTCCCCCACCCCTCCCCCACCCCTTGCCACCCATCGCCACCCCTCCCCCAGTGCTCAGTCCCCGACACCTGACTGTTCAGCGCTTTGGGAAGTGAAAGGTGCTCTGTAAATGCAATTTTATTGATGTTATTGTGTATTTGCGTGTGTGTGTTTGTGTGTGTGAGTGTGTGCGCATGTCTGCTGGTATGTGCGTGGTTGTGTCTGTGTGCTTGCACCTTTGTGTGTTTGGTTGTGTGTATGTGTATTTATGTTTGTGTGTTTTTCTCTGTGTGTTTGTGTGTGGGTGTTTTGTGTGTGTGTGTTTGTGTATGTTTGTCCGTGTGAATCTAGGTATGTGTTTTTATGTCTGTGTTTGTATTTTATTTTGTTTCTTTGTTTGTCTGTGTGTTTTTCAGTGTGTGTCTGTTTGTCTTTATGTATATTTCTATGTGTATGTGTATGATTGTGTGTCGTGTTTTTGTTTTGCGCGTATTTGTGAGTTTGTTTTTGTGTGTCTTTGTTTGTGTGTTTCTGTGTGTATTTGTGCGTGTGTTTTCGCGTGTATGGTTATGTATGTTTGTGTATGCCTGTGTATGTGTGCGTGTGTAATTGTGTGCTTTTTTTGCGTGTGTGTGTGTGTTTACGTGTATGTTTGCGTGTGTTTGTGTGTGTCCGTTTGTTTGTATTTCTGTAGTGTGTGTGTTTGTTTCTGTGTGTTTCTCTGTGTATATGTGTCTGTGTGTCTGTATCTGTGTGTGTGTATTTGTCTGTGCGACATGTGTTTGTTTGTGTGTGTATGTGTGTGCTTGCATGAGTGTGTTTGCGTGTGTTTCTGTGTGTGTGTGTTTACTTGTCTGTGGGTCATGCGTTTGTGTGTGTGACTGAGCGTATTTGTCTATGGGTCATGTGTTTGTTTATGTGTGTATGTGCATGTATGTGTGTGTGTTTGTGTGCCATTTTGTTTATGTTTGTATGTGAGCTTGTGTGAGTGATTGTGCTTATGTTTGTGTGTGTGTTTGAGTGTGTGTGTTGGCGTGTGTTCGATTTTGTGTGTATGAGTTTGTGAGTGTTTGTGTGAGTTTTTGTGTGTGTTTGTTTGTTTCTGTGTGTGCGTGAGTTTGTGTGTGTGTATATTTGTGTGTGTTTGTGTGTATCTATGCATGTCTATTTATATATCTTTGTTTGTATGTGCTGTGCTTCTGTTTGTGATTGTGTGTTTTTGAGTGTGTCTTTATGTGCGTTTGTATGTTTTACGGGTGTTTTTGTGTGCGTGTTTGTCAGTCTATTTTCGTGTACGTTTGTTTGTTTGTGTGTTTCTGTGTGTGTGTATTTGTGTGTGTTTGTGTGAATGTTTATGTATGTTTGTGTGTGTATGCGTGTTTGTGCGTGCGTGTGTTTTTTTATGTGTGTGTGTTTGCGTGTGGTTGTGTTTGTGTGCATATGTGTGTGCGTTTGTATGAATGATTGATTGATTGTTTGGGTGTGTGTTTGTGTTTGCTTGTGTTAGTTTCTGTGCGTGTGTTTGCGTACGTGTGTGTTTGCGTGGGTGTATTTTTGGGTGTGATTGTGTATGTTCCTGTATGAGCGCGTTTGTCTGAGAGTGTTTGTGTGTTTGTTTGTCTGCATGTGTGAGTGTATGTGTTTATGTGTGTATGTGTGTGTCTGTGTGTGCGTCTCTCTGTTTATGTGACTCTGTTTGTGTGTGTTTGTGTGTATACACGCCTAATAATAATCCCTCCAAAAAAACAAAACAATAATAAATTGGTCATTTTTCAATCTACGACTGTTTGTGGGACATTGCTGTGCGCAATTGGCTGCCGCGTTCGCCCACAAATATACAGTCAATTCACTTTACAGTGTGTTCTGTGAAGCGCTTTGGGACGTCCACCCGACGTGAAAAGCGCTATATCAAATGCAAGGATTATTATTATTATTATTATTATTATTATTATTATATTTCTGTGGGTCATGTGTTTGTGTTTGTGTGTATTTGCGTCTGTGAGAATAAGGGTGTGTCTGGGGCGATGTTTTTGTCTGTGTTTGTGTGTTGGTGTGTTTGTGTGTGTTTGTGTGTATGAGCTCCTACAACCTGTCCGGCATCAAACAAACTGTGAGTGACAGTGGGTTATACCCACTGTGTTTTCTCTGATCCCTGTCACGTGGAGTCCTGTAGCTCAGTGGTTAGAGCACTCGCTTTGCAAGTGAGAGACCTGAGTTCAATTCCAGGCAGAGGGCGAAACCTTGGGCAAGTTTCCTTACTCCACACAGAGCCTAATAATAAGCCCTCCAAAAAAAAAAAAACAATAATTAAATTGGTCATTTTCAATCTACGACTGTTTGTGGGACATTGCTGTGCGCAATTGGCTGCCGCGTTCGCCCACAAATATACAGTCAATTCACTTTACAGTGTGTTCTGTGAAGCGCTTTGGGACGTCCTCCCGACGTGAAAAGCGCTATATCAAATGCAAGGATTATTATTATTATTATTATTATTATGTCTCTGTGTCTCTGATCTCCAGGTTGGACAGCAACAGACTCACCGACGGCTGCATTGATGATCTGGTCTCCGCTCTCAGTACAAACCGCTCACTGAGGATCCTGGACCTGAGGTCTAACTCCTTCACAGACGGCTCTGTCCCCGCTCTCCGCCGCCTCATACAGACCTGCACCAGTCTGGAGGGGATCAGGTGAGTGTTTGTGTCAACGTTTAATGTGATAAACACACAGAGAAAGGGCTGTGTATCAGAATGGGAACAGTTTGAAGGGATTTATTTATTCATTAAACTGCGACACGAACATTTTACAGTTTGTACCATTATCCCATGGGTTTATTTCCTGTTTAATGTGTTTCAGGCTGAGAGGGAATGGGTTCAGTTCAGATGGAGAGAATCAGCTGTCGTCACTGTGGGGAATCAGACCTGAGCTGAGAGTGTCAGTGTGACACTGACTGAGGCAGTGACTGTCCACACAGTCTGTGTAATATGGAATATATTCTGGACACTGTAGTGACTGATTATTAAAGATGTTGATCCTGATTCCTCTCCCATCTCTGCTCTGGTGACCGTTATTGACACACACCGCCTACGGGCGTGCGGGCGGCTGGAGAGCCCCGACCCTCAGTCACTGCTAAACTGCTGTAAGCGACCACAACTGATGCACTTTCTCTCACAGTCTCTCTCTCTCTCTGTGTGTGACAGTCCCTCTCAGTTTATACATTTCCGTCTCTCTCTCTCTCTCTGTGTGTTTGCCTCAGTCAGTGCTGGTCTTTGAGATAGTGTGCGAGAGCAGTCAATCTGTGTGTGTGTGAGAGCAGTCAGTGTGTGTGTGTGAGAGCAGTCTGTGTGTGTGTGTGTGAGAGCAGTCAGTATGTGTGTGTGTGTGAGAGCAGTCAGTCTGTGTGTGTGGGGGGGAGAGCAGTCAATGTGTGTGTGAGAGACCAGTTAGTGTGTGTGTGTGTGACAGCAGTCAGTGTGTGTGTGTGTGTGAGAGAGAGCAGTCAGTGTATGTGCGTGTGAGGCAGTCAGTGTGTGTGGGAGCAGTCATTATGTGTGTAGGTGTGTGTGTGAGAGAGCAGTCTGTGTGTGTGTGAGCAGTCAGTGTTTTTTGAGAGCTGTCAGTATGTGCGTAGGTGTGTGTGTATGTGAGAGAGCTGATAGTCTGTGTGTGTGTGAGCAGTCAGTGTGTGTGAGAGCAGTCAGTATTTGTATAGGTGTGTGCGTCTATGTGAAAGCAGTCAGTATGTGAGTATGAGAGAGAGTAGTCAGTGTGTGTGTGAGAGAGCAGTCAGTGTGCGTGTGTTTGTCAGTGTGAGAGAGCAGTCAGTGTGTGTGTGTGTGTGTGTGAGAGCAGTCAGTGTGTGTGGGTGAGAGCAGTCAGTGTGTGTGTGTGTGTGTGTGAGCAGTCAGTATGTGTGTGTGTGTGTGTGTGAGGCAGTCAGTGTGTGTGAGAGCAGTCAGTTTGTGTGTATGAGAGAGAGTAGTCAGTGTGTGTGTATGAGAGAGAGTAGTCAGTGTGTGTGTGTGAGAGAGAGCAGTCAGAGTGTGTGTGTGTATGAGAGCAGTCAGTGTGTGGGAGCAGTTAGTGTCTGTGTTTGTGTGAAGTCAGTGTATGAGAGCAGTCAGTGTGTGTGTGTGGGGGTGGGGGGAGAGCAGTCAGTATGTGTGTGAGAGAGCAGTTAGTGTGTGTATGAGAGCAGTCAGTGTGTGGGAGCAGTTAGTGTCTGTACGTGTGCAGTCAGTGTGTGAGAGCAGTCAGTGTATGTGTGTGTGTGAGGCAGTCAGTGTGTGTGTAGGTGTGTGTGTGTCTACGTAAGAGAAGTCAGTATGTGTGTAGGTGTGTGTGTGTGTCTATGTGAGAGCAGTCAGTATGTCTGTGTGTGAGGGTGGGAGAGTAGTCAGTGTGTGTGTGAGAGAGTAGTCAGTGTGTGTGTGTGAGAGAGAGCAGTCAATGTGTAGGAGAGCAGTCAGTTTCTGTGTGTGTTTGAGAGAGAGCAGTCAGTGTGTGTGTGAGCAGTCAGTGTGTGTGTGTGTGAGAGAGTAGTCAGTGTGTGTGTATGTGTGTGTGTAGGGGGAGATAAGTCAGTGTGTGTGTGTTTGTGTGTGTGAGAGAGCAGTCTGTGTGTGTGTATGTGTGTGTGTGTGAGAGAGAGAGCAGTCAGTGGGTGTGTGTGTGTGAGTCAGTCAGTGTGTGTGAGAGCAGTCAGTATGTGTGTGTTTGTTTGTGTGAGAGAGCAGTCAGTGTGTGTGTGTGTGTGAGAGAGCAGTTAGTGTATGTGTGTGTGAGAGCAGTCAGTGTGTGTGAGAGAGAGAGAGCATTCAGTGTGTGTGTGTGAGAGAGAGCAGTCAGTGTGTTTGTGTGTGAGAGAGCAGTCAGTGTGTGTGTGTGAGAGCAGTCAGTGTGTGTGTGTGTGAGAGCAGTCAGTGTGCGTGAGAGCAGTCAGTATTTGTGTAGGTGTGTGTGTCTATGTGAAAGCAGTCAGTATGTGTGTATGAGAGAGAGTAGTCAGTGTGTGTGTGTGAGAGAGAGCAGTCAGTGTGTGTGTGTGAGAGAGAGAGCAATCAGTGTGTGTGAGAGTAGTCAGTGTGTGTGAGAGCAGTCAGTGTGTGTGTGTGTGTGTGAGAGAGCAGTTAGTGTATGTGTGTGTGAGAGCAGTCAGTGTGTGTGTGTGAGAGAGAGCAGTCAGTGTGTTTGTGTGAGAGAGAGCAGTCAGTGTGTTTGTGTGTGAGAGAGCAGTCAGTGTGTGTGTGTGTGTGTGTGAGAGAGAGAGCAGTCAGTGTGTATGTGGGGGGGGGGAGTAGTCAGTGTGTGTGTGTGTGTGTGAGAACAGTTGGTGTGTGTGTGTGAGCAGTCAGTGTATGTGTGTGTGAGGCAGTCAGTGTGTGTGAGAGCAGTCAGTATGTGTGTAGGTGTGTGTGTGAGAGAGCAGTTAGTGTGTGTGTGAGAGAGCAGTTAGTGTGTGTGAGAGAGAGCAGTTAGTGTGTGTGTATGTGAGCAGTAAGTGTGTGAGAGATCAGTCAGTGTATGTGTGTGCGTGTGTGAGGCAGTTTGTGTGTGTGTATGGGGGGGGTGTGGGGAGAGCAGTCAGTGTGTGTGAGAGCAGTCAGTATGTGTGTGAGAGAGAGTTGTCAATGTTTGTGTGTGTGTGTGTGAGTGAGAGAGAGCAGTTAACGTGTGTGTGTGTGTGTGTGTGAGAGAGAGCATTCAAAATGTGTGAGAGCAGTCAGTGTGTGTGTGTGAGAGAGCAGTCAGTGTGTGTGTGACAGCGGTCAGTGTTTGTGTATGTGAGCAGTCAGTGTGTGAGAGAGCAGTCAGTGTATGTGTGCGTGTGTGTGAGGCAGTCTGTGTGTGTGTAGGTGTGTGTGTGTGAGAGAGCAGTTTGTCTGTGTGTGTGAGTGTGAGCAGTCAGTGTGTGTGGGAGCAGTCAGTATTTGTGTAGGTGTGTGTGTCTATGTGAGAGCAGTCAGTATGTGTGGATGAGAGAGAGCAGTCAGTGTGTGTGTGTGAGAGAGGGTAGTCAATGTGTGTGTGTGTGTGAGAGAGAGAGAGAGCAGTCAGTGTGTGTGTGTGAGAGAGAGCATTCAGTGTGTGTGAGAGCAATCAGTGTGTGTGAGAGAGAGCAGTCAGTGTGTGTGTGTGTGTGAGAGAGCAGTCAGTGTGTGTGTGAGAGAGAGAGCAGTCAGTGTGTGAGTGAGAGCAGTCAGTGTGTATGTGAGAGAGAGCAGTCAGTGTGTGTGTGTGTGAGAGAGAGCAGTCAGTGTGTGTGTGTGAGAGAGAGAGTAGTCAGTGTGTGTGAGAGCAGTCAGTGTGTGTGTGTGGGAGAGAGCAGTCAGTGTGTGTGTGTGTGGGAGAGAGCAGTCAGTGTGTGTGTGTGTGAGAAAGAGCAGTCAGTGTGTGAGTGAGAGCAGTCAGTGTGTGTGTGTGTGTGTTTGTGAGAGAGGAGTCAGTGTGTGTGTGTGAGAGAGAGTAATCAGTGTGTGTGAGAGAGCAGTCAGTGTGTGTGTGGGGGAGAGCAGTCAATGTGTGTGTGTGAGAGAGAGCAGTCAGTGTGTGTGTGAGAGAGAGCAGTCAGTGTGTGTGTGTGAGAGAGCAGTCAGTGTGTTTGTGTGTGAAAGCGTAGTCAGTGTGAGTGTATGAGAGCAGTCAGTGTGTGTGTGATAGCAGTCAGTGTGTGTGAGAGAGAGAGAGCAGTCAGTGTGTGTGTGTATGAGAGAGAGCAGTCAGTGTGTGTGTGTGTGAGAGAGCAGTCAGTGTGTGTGTGTGAGAGAGCAACAACAACAAGATTCCATTTATAGAGCGCCTTTCACGTTAGGAGGACGTCCCAAGGCACTGTGCAGATGGGTCAGGACCCGAGCATTGGGGGGGAAATGGTCAGGTTGAGGGGAGGGAAGGGAGGGAGCGAGGACGGGGGGAGATGGTCAGGGTGAGGGGAGGGAAGGGAGGGAGCGAGGAGGGGGTAGAGAGTCCAGAGGGGAGCTGAAGGCTCGGTCAAAGAGAAAGGTCTTGAGACCGGCCTTGAAGGAGGAAAGGGAAGAAGCGGCGAAGGCACTGGGGATAGAGTTCCAGAGCCTTGGGGCTGAGAGGCTGAAGGCCACCGATGGTAGGGCGGTTGGGGCGGGGGATGTGGAGCAGACCGGAGCCAGAGGAACGGAGGGTACGGGCAGGTAAGTAGGGGATAGTAGGTCGGAGAGGTAGGAGGGAGCGAGGCCGTGAATGGCCTTGTAGGTGAGGATGAGAGGCTTGAATTCGATCCTCTGGGGGATGGGGAGCCGGTGGGGGCGAGCGAGGGCGAGAGTGGGAGTGATGTGGTCGCGAAGCCTGGTGCGGGACAGTACCCAAATCATCCCACTTTCCCCTTCTTACCCCAAGTAGTCCCCCTGCTGTTACCCCAAATATTTCCACTCCCCTGTTCTCACCCCAACCAGTCCCACTCATAGCTCTTACCTACCAATGTTTCCCTCTCGCGCACACTTACCCCAACTTGCCCCATCAGCACCATCCTCGCCCAACTTCACCGGCTTCCCATTACATAGAGGGTATGGTTCAATATCCTGGTCCTCACCTTCAAAGCCCTCCATGACCTGCTCCCCCCCCCCACCTCTGTGACCTCCTAACCGCCTACCAACCTGTACACTCTCTCCGCTCAGCAGGCTCCAGCCTGCTTCATGTGCCCCGCCTCACCCGCCCCATCAATGGCAGTTGGTCCTGCAGCTCCATCCTACGGTGCCTCCGCCACAATCGTCCCCTCCTCACCTCCTTCAAGGTACATCTCAAGACAAGCGAAACGTGGAAGCCGATGACGCCCAGCGACGCCCCCACAAACAGTCGGGGGTTGAAGTGACCAAATTAATATCATTATTATTCCGAAGGGATTATTACCCCCGAAATGTGATTCCATTTCGAAGATGGAGAAAGATGCTAAGATCTGGGTGATGTTGAGCTGAGCTCCTCCCCCTCCACCCCCGGGTGCCCAGCAGGTAAAACACACATTTATAATAATAATAATATTAATAATCCGTGCAGTTGATATAGCGCTTTTTATTTCGGGAGGAAGTCCCAAAGCGCTTCACAGAACACACTGTAAAGTGAAGTGACTGTATATTTGTGGGCGAACGCGGCAGCCAATTGCGCACAGCAATGTCGCACAAACAGTCGTAGATTGAAAATGACCAATTTATTATTGTTTTGTTTTTTTGGAGGGATTATTATTAGGCTCTGTGTGGAGTAAGGAAACTTGCCCAAGGTTTCGCCCTCTGCCTGGAATCTAACTCAGGTCTCTCACTTGCAAAGCGAGTGCTTTACACACCGTTACAGCCGCACTGCCTTCCTTTACTAAGATGGGCGCCACCGTCTCCGTCACTCAGACGGTATCACACGGGGAGCGGCGGCATCACAGCGCGGGGAGGAACCTGGGCCAACCTGCACAGGTATGTAAGGTCGCGGCGGGAGGGAGTGCAGCCGCACGGGGAGCGGCGGGAGGGAGTGGAGCCACACGGGGAGCAGCGGGAGGGCGTGTAGCCGCACGGGGAGCGGCGGCGGGGAGTGCAGCCGCACGGGGAACGGCGGGAGGTAGTGCAGCCACACGGGGAGCGGCGGGAAGGAGTGCAGCCGCACGGGGAGCAGCGGGAGGGCGTGTAGCCGCACGGGGAGCGGCGGCGGGGAGTGCAGCCGCACGGGGAACGGCGGGAGGTAGTGCAGCCACACGGGGAGCGGCGGGAGGGAGTGCAGCCACACGGGGAGCGGCGGGAGGGAGTGCAGCCACAGGGGGAGCGGCGGAGGGGAGTGCAGCCGCACGGGGAGCGGCGGGAGGGAGTGCAGCCAAACCGGGTGCGGCGGGAGGGAGTGCAGCCGCACGGGGAGCGGCGGGAGGGAGTGGAGCCACACGGGGAGCGGCGGAAGGGAGTGCGGCCGCACGGGGAGCGGCGGGAGGGAGTGCGGCCGCGCGGGGAGCGGCGGGAGGGAGTGCAGCCGCACGGGGAGCGGCGGGTGTGGGGGATCTGAGGAGGAAACCGCTGACGTCGCAGTTCAGTTTTCAGGAGTGTGCGCGCGCAAAAAAAAAACCTCTGCCCCCCCCCCAGGGTTCACATCAGAGCCCCCCATGGACCTGTTGGGTTGGCTGCCCCAGCCCCAGCCTATGGGATAATGCCATCCACCTGAACGCTCGCTCCCGGTCTCCGCGTGCGCACTATGGCTGCCGCTTTGACATGAGCTCCCGAGCCCCCTCCCTCCCTCCTCTCTTCCCCCAAACCCTCCCCCCTCTGCATCTCCCGTCTCTCCTCCTCTCTCTCCGTCCCTCTCCTCTTCTATCCCCACTTGAACCTCCCGCAATCTCCCTCTGTTCCAGTCTGGGAATCCTCCGCCGGGCTCACCGCGGCACTCGGCGTTGGCTGTCCAGCAGCAGCCACACCCACTGCCCCATTCCCCACCACACTCGCCACCCACCACGGACACAGACACGGGGAGCCAACCTCTCCTCCCTTATCCCCATTTCTCCCACCCCTGCCTCACAACCTGGACCTCCCTCCCCTCCCACACACCCTTCTGTCAACCGCTCCCTCCACATCGGACTGCAAAATGTCCGCTCCCTCTATAGCAAGGCCCTGGTCATCAACGATCTCATCCTTGATGAGAGTATTGACATCATGGCCTTAACGGAAACCTGGCTCACGCCAGGTGACACCTTCCGCCTCACGGAGGTCACATCACCCGGCTACACCTCCTCCCATCATCCCTCGCCCCAACCGCCGTGGCGGTGGTGTAGCCCTTATCTCAAGGACACCACTGGCCCCATTCCCCTATGCCTCTGGCTCTTTCCCCTCTTTCGAGCACCTCGCACTCTCCGACCCCTCCTTCGTCTCGTTCAGAATCCTCCTCCTCTACCGGCCCCTAAAAACCTCTCCCACCTTCATCTCCGATATTTCAACACTCCTTACATCTCTCTGCCTCTGCTCTGATCGCCCCATCATTCGGGGCGACTTTAACCTGCACTTCACCCCCTCCTGCTCCATTTCCTCAGACTTCTCTTCCCTGCTCTCCTCGCTCAACCTCTCCCTCCACAACAACTCCCCCACTCACAGTCACGGCCACCCACTCGCCTTGGTGATCACCCGGGGCCTCAGTGTCTCGGATGTCACCATCACCGACAAGGCCATCTCCGACCACCACTTCATCTCCTTCACCACCATCACCCTCCCCACCTCCACCAGACCCATCACCATCTTCTACCGCCCCTGGAAGAAGTTACCCCCACAATCCCTAATCGCTGCCTTGGAGTCCTCTGAACTCCTCTCCCTTTGGCATTCAACCCTCACTGACCCCTCTTCTCCTCTCACCCTCCTCCACAACACCCTCTCCTCCACACTCGATACTGTTGCCCCCATCACCTCCCGTACTGTCTCCTACTCCCGCTCCTCCCCCTGGTACACCACCCACCTCCGCTCACTGAAGAGCCAGGTGCGGGCTGCTGAACGCACCTGCGTCAAATCTGGTCTAACGGTCCACTGACAAATCTGGCTGGACCTCCTCAAATAAAATGTGACAGAGCAGTCAGCGTGTGTGTGTGATCTGTCAGTGTGTGTGAGAGAGAAGTATGTGTGTGTGTGAGAGAGCAGTCAGTGCGTGTGTTTGTGAGAGCAGTCAGTGTGTGTGTTTGTGAGAGAACTGTTAGTGTGTGTGTATGTGTGTGCGTGTGTGTGAAGTCAGTTTGTGTGTGTTTGAGAGCAGTTAGTATGTATGTGAGAGAGATCAGTCAGTGTGTGTGTGAGAGAGAGCAGTCAGTGTGTGTAAGTGTGTGAGAGAGAGCAGTCAGTGTGTGTGTTTGTGTGTGTGAGAGCAGTCAGTGTGTGTGTGAGAGAGAGCAGTCAGTGTGTGTGTGTGAGAGCAGTCAGTGTGTGTGTGTGTGAGAGAGAGCAGTCAGTGTGTGTGTGTGAAAGCATTCAGTGTGTGTGTGTGAGAGCAGTCAGTGTTTGTGTTTGTGTGAGAGCAGTCAGTATGTGTGTGTGTGTGAGAGAGAACAGTTAGTGTGTGTGTGAGTGTGTGTGAGAGAGCAGTCAGTGTGTGAGAGAGCAGTTAGTGTGTGTGTGAGAGAGCAGTTATTGTGTGGAGTGTGTGAGAGAGCAGTCAGTGTGTGTGTGTGTGTGAGAGAGCAGTCAGTGTGTGTGTGTGAGTGAAGTCAGTGAGTGTGTGTGTGAGAGAGAGAGCAGTCAGTGTGTGTGTGTGTGTGAGAGAGCAGTCAGTGTGTGTGTGTGAGCAGTCAGTGTGTGTGTGTGAGAGCAGTCAGTGTGTGTGTGTGAGAGCAGTCAGTGTGTGTGTGTGAGAGCAGTCAGTGTGTGTGTGTGAGAGCAGTTAGTGTGTGCGTCCGTGTGTGTGAGAGAGAGCATTCAGTCTGTGTGATTGTGTGTGTGTGAGAGAGCAGTCAGTGTGTGTTTTTTTGAGAGCAGTCAGTGTGTTTGTGTGTGTTTGTGTGTCTGTGTGTGTCTGTGTCGGTGTGTGTGTGTGTGTGCGGGGAGGGTGTTGGGGGATGTTAACAGAGTTAGTATTTGCTCAGCTGAGGGGGTCAATCAAACACACTCGGGTGATTGCTCGGGGAGAGGGTGGGAAGGGTTCGTGCGTTCAACCTGACGCGGGTTTGTGGGCCGTTACCGGAATCCCAAACATCCGCCACGTTTGCCAACACGTACCCGAGGCTCGACCCCCTCCCACTTGACCCCCAACCCCCCCCACCAGCATTGGCGGGATGTGGTCGGGAAGAGGGCAGTGCCCCGGTCCCGGATTCCGGGACCCGAAGATCAACCGGTTCCCGGTGTGTGACCCTCCGCAGTGACGGGGATGTCCCCGCGGGTCCGGCGGCAGATTGCGGTGCCGCTCGGCCCGGGGGTCATTCCGCTCGTTCGGGCCGCCGCTTCCAATCGGGACCCAACGCCCCCGAATTCCCTCGACGGGACGGCGGCCCTCGGGGGCTGATGGGCGGCGAGGAGTCCGCGGTCATGTCACGCGGCGTCTTAACCCCAACACGGCCTCAACCACAACAACAACAACAATAAGATGGCTCGTGTGCAGCGGCTTTCACTGCGGGAGGACGTCCCGAGGCGCTGCACAGTGACAGCGTTTCAGACCCGAGTCGGTCTCACACACGGGAACCCCTCCCCTGCGCCTCCCTCCCCCACTCCCCACCCCAACACTTTGCTGTCCATCCCCCGCCATTGCCATCGCCTCTCCCGATCTTCCCCCTATCCCGGAGCGCCTTATTAAGCTCAGGTAGGGTGGTGGGGGAGGGGTGGAGTGAGGTAAGGATTGGAGACCCCCCACCCCCAGGAATGCTCATTGTGTCATTGTGGGGATGACCACTGGAGTATCACCAGCACCCGCTCTTTTTTGTTCACGATAAGACTCTTGGAATAAAACAGTAGGAAAGAAGTCTCCATTCCCAACCCCCCCCCCCCCCCCACCGACCCCACCGCACACATGATTATTCCCGGGAACAAACGGCAATGAAAATTATCCCCACAATGATGATGGTGATGATGATGATGGTGATGATGATGATCCTCGTGTCGCGATGTGGCTTCTGTCGTGGCAGGAATCTCAGAGCTGCCTCGGCGCAGGGTGGTCCCCCACCCTGTCGGCTTGAGCTCTGATCTGGGTGTGGTGTTGGGGTGTTGGGGGCTGGCACCCACAACCTCGCGCCCCAGAGTTGAGCGACCGAGAGAGAAAGAGAGAGAGAGAGAGAGCGGGGCTGGCGGCTGATTATCGTAGCCCCCGACCCTCGTTCTCTCTTCCCGGCTCTGCCCGTCACTTGGATTGAGACGTGTTCCAGGGTTTCGCCCCCCCGGTCCCTGCGAGGAAGAACCTGGTGCCAGTCGGGGAAGGCAGGAGTTAGACCCCTCTCCTCGCAAACCCCAGTCCCTGTAGCTCAGGTGATAGACCCCTCGCCTCGCAAACAGCAGCCCCTGTAGCTCAAGAGTTAGACCCCTCGCCTCGCACCCCATATCCCCTGTAGCTCGTGGGTGAGAACCATCGCCTCGCACCCCACAGCCCCTGTAGCTCAAGGGTTAGACCCCTCGTTTCGCAACCCACAGCCCCTGTAGCTCAGTCTCACACACAAATACACAGACAGACAGACAAACAGACACAGACAGACAGACAGACAGAAACACACACTTGCAGACGGACACACAGACAGACACACAAACACACAGGCAGACACACACACAGACACACACACACACACACAGACAGACACACACAGACACAAACACAGACAGACAGACAGACAGACAGAAACACACAAATACACAGACAGACACACAAACACACATACAGACACACAAACACACAGACAGACAGACAGACAGAGACACACAGACAAACACACAGACAGACAGGCGCTACGCCCCGAAACTCCGTCAGCCACGCGACCGGAGATGGCACTGCGCAGCGCGAAGTCAGATAAAAAATGAGGCGCCAAAGTCAAGCGCTGCTGTTCATCAGTCGACGAGAGACACAGAGAGAGGGACAACAGTGCGGCCATGTTATCCCCACCGCCAGTCACCAGCCACACACACACAAAGTGACAGACAGACAGACAGACAGACAGATAGACAGACAGACAGACAGACAGACAGACAGACACAGACAGACAGACAGACAGACAGACATCAGCTCAGAGCACTGACCGATACAGGAAAATATCATCTGTTAACGTGACACAATATCGCACTACATCTGTGGACACCGCATTGCGTTTTGCACAAAACGCTGACATTTGCATTTATTGCTTCACTGCGGAGAGGTTTGACAAACGGTTAAATATTTGAGGCAAACGGGCAGCGACTTGTCCAACCGGTTCCACTTATGTTTTTCCAAGAAGCGCCGCTCCCTATAGTCAGAATCAAATGCCAGGAGTGTCTCAGCTGGAATGCGGCTCAGGGGCTGAACCTGTCTGTCACACAGGTGTGAGCGTCTCTCACAAACCTTCACATAACCAGCCATTCGGCACATTACCAGCAGGTTGGTGCTGGTGGGTGGGAGAGATCACCGAGTGTTGCTGATTGGGGACCAGGAGAGAACTGGTTGAAGGAGCTGGTGGTCTCCAGTCACTGGGGAGCAGCTCAGCGCGTCCCCGTGATCACTGGTGAGCAGATATCATCAAAAATCTTCAGTACTTCCACTTCTCCATCTGATAATCTTTAAAAATGTTTCTCAATTTGGTGTCTGATGTTATGCGTCTTCTCCAGGCAGAGTGGACAGGGGAGTGGGGGCGCCTCATTCAAACGCCCTCCGTGGGGGTGAGGGGAGTGAGTGGGCGGGTTATCCGAAGGGCGGAACCGGCTCCGAGGTGGAAAGGTTTGGCTGCAGGTTATCGGAATCGAGCCGTCCTCCTGTAACCGACTCTGCTCTGTTTCCTGAGCCGGTCGGGCCCGTGGTATTCCAGGGCACTGCTGATAGCAGCACAGCCCAGTCCGGCTCATCGACAGGACCTGAAGGGCAGACCAGACACTGGGGCAGATATCCTCCTAGTCGGCTCCTATTAACCCTGTAAAAAAAGTCCTAACTTATAGGGTGTTCGCAGCTGGAAAAGAAACAGGAAAGCTCGCCGGGCAGCAATATCAATTGCGAGCTATGGGGTTTTCGCTGGTTAGATTCCAGCAGTTACTCCAACCCATGCTCTTGGGTGCCCAAACTTTGGCTCTTGCCATTCCTTGCCTTTACTGTCCGGAATAGAGTGATTAGGATGGAATTCAAGATCCTCATCCTCACCTACAAGGCCATTAACGGCCTCGCTCCCTCCTACCTCTCCGACCTACTATCCCCCTACTTACCTGCCGGTACCCTCCGTTCCTCTGGCTCCGGTCTGCTCCACATCCCCCGCCCCAACCGCCCTACCATCGGTGCCCGGGCCAACAGCCTCTCAGCCCCGAGGCTCTGGAACTCCATCCACAGTGCCTTCGCCGCTTTCTCCCTTTCCTCCTTTAAGGCCGGTTTCAAGACCTCTCTTTTTGACCGAGGCTTCAGCTCACCTCTCGACTCTCTCTACCTCCTCCTCGCTCCCTGCCTTCCTTCCCCTCACCCTGACCATTTCCCCCCTCCTCGCTCCTTCCCCACCCACACCATGAACATGTCCTCCCTCCTCGCTCCCTACCTTCCCTCCCCTCACCCTGACTATTTCCCACCTGCTCGGGTCCTGAGCCAACTGTCCAGCGCCTTGGGCACATCATCCCGACGTGAAAGGCGCTCTATAAATGAGATCTTGTTGTATCTTGTTGTGGGATGCATCACTCCAGCGGGAGTGAGAGTGCACATTCCATTAGAACAATCTCTCTCTGGAAATTCTCTGTGTAGGTGGGATGCAGAAAATTCCCAGTTTGGTTTGGAGACTTATGCTTTGTGCTGGATTTCCCTCTGTGAAAATTTTATCACAGCCATATTACGATATATAAAACTCTTCCGGTGAGATCCTGACATGGAGAAGCAGAGCTTGAACCTGAAAGTTTACTGATCCTCGCGTTTGCTTTAGCGACTCATCGTATGTTCAAGACGTCTCCAAGCGCTTCAACGGATGCAATGTAAAGTGCCGTGAATGTGTGACCCACATGCAAGTCCCTGACGAGAGAGTGAGATTGGACTGATTCCTTCTCCATAGCCCCAGAACAATAAGGCTGATCGCCTCTCTTCCACCAGCTGAGGGTTCCTTGTCTGAAAGCATCATTGCCGTGTGTCAAATTCTCCCAATCCCAACCCCTAACTTCTCACACTATCGACTCTCACCCAAATTAGTACCACTCCGCCCGTTCTTACCCCAACTAGTCCCACTACATCAATCGAACCCCAACCGATCCCATTCCCAGACATTTACCTCGGCTAGTACAACTCACTTACCTAACTGGGGGGTCTTACTCTAACTCACCACGTTTATCGCTACTCCTCCCCCCCAGCCCCTGCCCATCCCTCTGAGCTTAGTGTATCCCATTGCCCCGCCATTAAGATGGTGACTGAAGGTCAAAGGAGACAAAGAGGGAATGAGGCGAAGGCAATGTGAGGCGCAGTTCCAGAGGTGGGAGCAGATAAAACCAAAACATGGATTTCTTAATTCTTTGATTATCGGTAGATTGCTCTAAAGCTCAACAGCTCTGTCAGTAAACATGAAACAGAATGACTTGTCTGACTGGTTGGGGATGTATTTCAGAGAATCGCCGCTCTCTGTGGTGAGAGTCAAATTTCAGGAATATTTGAGATCATAAACAGTTTTTCTGATGAGTTGTATGTCGCGGTGGTGAACACTTGTATCAGATTTTGATTCCTGTATCGCCTGGCGACCAGGTGTTTGGTCATGTGTCAAGTACAGCTCAACAGGTAAAGTGTTAGCAGATTCATGTTGGAATACATGACCATATCATCATACTTTATTGAATATTTATAATCGCTGTTGCTGAAACCATCTCAATACTATTGCAGTTTTAAAATCCACATCAGCAAATCATACAGGTAGGGACTTGTCAGATGGTTGGAGGTGATTAAGCGAGAAGCGCCGCTCCCTTTAGAGTCAGGTTTCAGGAAGGGGGGNTGCGTTGTGGGGGACGTTAAGTGGAAACTCGTTGAAGCTAAACTCACTAAAGTAGCAACAGCAACAACTTGGATGTATATAGCGCCCTCCGCGCCGGACGGCGTCTCAGAGCGCTTCACAGTAACAGATCCCGGGGCCGAGCCAGGGGGAGAGGGGACGAAAAGAAAGGTCTTCAGCAGAGACCTAAAAATAGGAAGAGAAGGGGAGGGAGTGAGTAAGGAAGTCCAGAGCCTCGGGATATCGCGGCTGAAGGCACGGCCGCCGAGGGTGGAGCGGACCTGTACGGCAATGGAATGGATAATCGAGCCAACCCTCTCTGATGGTCTCAAGTCCGGTTTCTGGGCCGAGGGTGTCCGCAGTTTTCCACGGCAGTGATGATGGCAGCACAGCCCAGCCTGGCTCAGCAGCAACACTTATGAGGGCAGACCAGTCACAACAACAATTATCCCACTCAGCTCCCGTTAACCATGTAAACCAGTGTCGGACACCCAAGTGACACAAAAATATCCAAACGTCATTTCTCAGCCCAAATATGATAAAATAGGAATCTCATGCATAGACTAAGGGCTTGACCCTGTTTTCAAACTGCAGTTCCTGCACTTCCCTGGAGATTGTACAGTGCTCCCTGGGGCTGGAGGACAACCTCAGTCCTGATCCCTGGACCAGCAACAAATCCCTGGATACCGAGTGTCTGCTTGTCTGAACAACTCGTGTCATTGTGTGGATCTCCCAGGGAGTTCGGGAGGCAAAACGTGATCTAACTTCAGGTTTAAATTGCAAACCAGCTTCAAGTGTGAAATGCTTCCCTTGCTGACCGTTGTTATACAAATGCAATTGGTGCAATATACAGGGTAATTCATTTTACAGTGTAGGGTTTTGAGACGACTCGCAGACACGATAAGTCGCTGAATCAAACGTAAGAACTGCTGTCTTATTATATATTATTAACTTTCTCTCCACTGCAAAAGTGGCAATAATGCAGAGCAGCGCTTGCAGCTACTGGATGTTTGGTCCAGGGGAACCGCTCGCCCCTCAGGGCTTCAGCTCCACCGCTTCTGTCGCAAATAACGAGAAGATGGGATTTCCTCCCCACATTCTTATCCTCCAAACAGGCCATGTTCATCACCTCCCTTTTGTTGAATACACTATTTCTCGCTATCTCCCAAGATTCTCAGCCTCGTCTGCAAATCCCTTCTCATCCGAGGCCTTCCCTAAATCTGGGAGTAACTCCTGTGCCTCTCTCTCTCCTGATCTTCCCTCCACTCGGGCATCTAAACATCAGGTCCATCTGTAATAACGACCTGGCATTAAGTCCAGGAGGTGAGAGTATGGTATACATTAACAGCCAATGTTTACATTCAATGTAATGAGTGATTTTACTCAAATATCCTGAACTGTTAAAATCTCAAATAATTCAGAAACCTGCTATAAGATAGCAGAAGATCTACAACGAGAGGAAAGTGAACAGAGTGTTTACACTGAAGTCTTTTTGCAGTTTGGTAACTTTGTACAACTGTTGTCTGTCCGTGGGACTGTTTGGTGGAGAATGCTGACATGGTTCACAATTAAAATCTAGAAACACCCGTCACTTTACAACCTTACAACCTATCCCCCAAATGTACCGCCCTAACCATTAGAAATCAGGATTGAGGAATATAGCAAGGGATTCCTGACACTGGGAAATGAAGAAAAATAAGGCGTCGATAACTGCAGTGCATTGTTCAATGGTAGTGAGTAGCATTTACACAGTGAACATAAAGCTCCGTATATCTATATATACATACAACTCCTTATCATGTTGTCCAAACATCTGAAAGCTTTGCAGGATTTTACTCCGATGTGCAATGGCAGTGTATATGTCGGTGAACAGCCAACTTTAGCTATTGTGTGCGGTTAATGGGGAGGAATATAGGCAGTGGGATTAATCCCTCGTCCCCCACCCCGAATCCCCTGGCTGTTACCACAAGTAGTCCTACTCCCCAACTCTTCATCCAACTGGTGCCTCTCCCTGCACTTACCAAAACTAGTCCCCATCCCCACGCTTTTTCCCCAACTTGGACCAAAACCCCACACTTAACCCATGTAGGTGCACTTCCCCGCTCGAACCCCAAATAGTCCTGCTTCAACCAATATTTTTAGCGATGCAGTAGGGCGAAGAGGAGGGTATTGAGACGTACGTTGAGGGAGGTAAGGGATGGAATGAGGCGAAGGGAATATGACGGTTTCCAAAGGTGGGGGCAGAAAAGAGAATGGATGTGGTATTTCTTTGACTCCAGGTACATTATTGTAAACTTGGACAGCTCTGTCAGTAAACAAAACGCACTGTAAGTTGTCAGACTGGTTTGATATACATTTATGGGAATCCTCGCTCCCTGTGGTAAGAGTCAAATTTCAGAAGTTTTTCAGAGCACAAACAGCCTGAGAGCTGCAGCTTTGCTGTGCAGCAGCAGAGAACCCACAGGAGGGAAGAGAAGGGCAAAACAGTAGAAATAGAACCAACAAATGAAAGAAATAAGTAACAGATAAAAAATGAATGCATAGTTTGTCTGAAGTTCTCTGTTTAGCGGTGGTTAATAATTATATCAGTTTGTGAGTCCGGCATCACCTGGAGACAAGTTGTTTGCTCATGTGGTAAGTACAGGTCAGCAAGTAAACTTTAGCAGATTCATGTTGGAATAGATGACCATATCACCATACTTTGCTGAATAATTTAATCTTTGCTGCTGGAACCATCTCAGTACTACTGGAGTTTTAAAATCTCTATCAGCGACTTATGCACGCACTGACTTGTCAGATGGTTGGCGGTGATTTTGAGAGAAGCGCCGCTCCCTTTCGTGAGTGTCAGGTTTCAGAAAGGTTTCAGATGACAAACAGCCTGAGAGCTGCTGTAGGAAGGCCAGGCGACTGGTGCTTCTGAAGGCTGTGAGGGGAGGAGTTAGAATATATATTCATGGGCGGTGGGTAAGGGTGTTGGGGTGGACAGGCCATCGAGCCAGCCCTCTGTAACGGTCTCAAGTCTGGTTCCTGAGCTGGTGGTTGTGTATTATTCCAGGGCACTGCTAATGACAGACCAGCCTGGCTCATCAGCAGCTCCTGGAAGTGCAGAACAGTGTAAGAGATTGGGGACAGACGATACTGTTGTGTAATAATCCAGGGTCTATTAATTATTACAAATAGCTTTACTTAATCTTAAAACTGGGACCATAGATACAGTGGAATCGATATCGATCTCATTGGGAAGTGTGCTGACCACCCCCCCCCCCCCCCCCCACGACATCTCCACAACTATTTCAAAGTTAGATTTTTTAAAATGTGTTTCCAACTCCAACTCCGCTAATCACAGAGATGAACCCGACCATTACAGGCTACCAGGGATCTTAGAGGAGGCTCTTTTTGCATCGGAAAATAATTGATAAGGAGAAAGATATGGACAGTTAATTTGGAGGATGCTGCTATCGCCCTGTTTCTCATTCTTCAGAACCAGATGTCTAGGAGTGTTCTTCCACTTTTCTCTCGCCCCTCCCCTCTGTCTCTCACACTCTCACTCAGTCTCTTTCACTCCCACTCTCTCTGTGTGTCACACACTAACTATCTTTCTTTCACACACACTCTCTCTCGCTTTCCCTTTCACTCCTCCGCCATCACAACCTCCCGCATTCGCGCCTCGCGCTCAGACGAGAGACACAGAGAGAGACACAACACCTAATCACCAGCTACATACACTCACGCACACAGTGAGGAACCAATGCCAACACCTGACCACCAGCTACACACACACACACAGTGAGGAGCCAATGGCAACACCTGTTTACCAGCTGCGCGCACACACACAGACGCACACACACACTCACACACACACACACACAGCGAGTAGCCAATGTCAACACTTGGACACCAGCTACACACACACACAAACCCACATAGTGAGGCGCCAATGTCAACACCTAATCACCAGCTACACACACACGCGCGCACACACATACACACACACAGTGAGGAGCCAATTCCAACGCCGAGTTACCAACTACATACTCACACACACACAGTGAGGAGCCAATGTCAACACCTTGTTACCAGCTACAAACACACACACAGATGCACACACACACACACACACAAATACACACATGGTGAGGAGCAAATGTCAACACCGGGTCACCAGCTACTCACACTCACACAGCGAGAAGCCAATGCCAACACGTATTCACCAGCTACACACGCACACACACACAAAAACACACACAAACAAACACACACATAGCGAGGAGCCATTGTCAATGTCAACACTTAACCACAAGCTACAAACACACAGACAAAGAGAGAGACAGGCAGGCAGGCAGACAGACAGACAGGCAGGCAGGCAGGCAGGCAGGCAGACAGACAGACAGACAGACAGAGGCGAATGAACCCATCAACACACACACAGAAAACTCACACTGAGGCCTCCCGGCGCCGAGGAGTAAACCAATCAAATAGGTCTGGAATTTTTTACCCCAAAAAGATAAAGTTTCATTCTCTCATTAATTCTAAATAGAAGGAAAGACGAGGCAGGAAGAGGTTCGTGTGCGTGAGTGACGCCGCGGCTTCTCTGTCAGGACGTCGGTGAAGTGAAGCCTCCGGACAGAGTTCCGAAGCTTTTCTGACCCGATGACCGGACGCGGTGAAGACCTTCGTGTTGGACCGTGACCTGCAGTCACCTCCCCCTCGGCTCGGCCTTGAGCTCCGCCACTGTCCAGCGCTCTGGGACCCTCCCCTTCACCAGCGGCGCCGTAGAAAAGCCAAGTTGTTGTTGTTGTTACAGACACAATATTAATACAGAATGGTTCAGTTTGACACAGTAGCCATTGCCCCCACCGCAGGGCGAGGAGACGGGCAAACTGCGCAGTGTAATGTTTTATTCGAGGCTCCAGGAAAACAGTACTTTGACGCTGTAGGAAAGGCTGATCCCGTCACTACAGTCATCCAAACAGGTCACTGGGTCCACAAACAGCCCAGACATTTGGGCGTCGCCCAAATATATTGCCACAAAATACACAGTCAGTTCCCTTCACAATATATCCTGTGACGACTCGTAGATTTGACAAGACGCCATATTATAATCAAGGATTATTATTGTTATCACTGAAATGACGACTGATTGCACTGACTATGACACTACAGGACTACACAGATTAAATCGCTCCGTACAAATAATGTCCCCGCAAACGATAGGAAAAATAATATTCAGAATTGGAGGTAAAGGAATAAATGTGGAAGAATTTTGTTGGTAGCTTCAGTCACTTCCTACTCTTGGACTAGAATAAAGGTTCCAGCCAATTTCTGTCACATTTGTCCAAATATTGGAATACTAGCTCTCCCGAAACATCTAAATGTTACCCAATAAAACATCACCGAAGTTGGATCAGTTGGGACCATAACATTTAATAATATTATAACATAATAATAATTGTTGCATTTGATACTTTGATCTTTGATCAGATCTTCGGGATGTCGAAAAGTGTTTAGCAGAATATTTTGTTAAGTGAGTTGACTGAGTTTTGTGGGCGAATCGTAGCATCCAATTGCCAAAGCGACATCCCACACACAGTCGTGGTTTATTTGAAAGAATTATTATTTGAATTTTTTGGGGGGCAGGGAATATTACCCGCGGAAAGTATTTCAATAATTAACTAATAAGTGGATTTATATTTATTGTGAAGTAAGTTGAGCCGCGACTGTGAAGTATGGAAACGTGCCTATGGTTTCTCCCTGACTCGCCCGGGAATGAAATTCAGGTCTCGTTTGCGGGGCGAGTGCTCTAACCACTGAGCTGCAGGACTTCATGTGCGAAAGGCTCTATACAAATGTAACGTTGTTGTTGTTGAATTCCGAGTTGCAGTAAATTTGTGGAAACGCTGTTTTTTCTCTATTAATCAAGAAATAAACTGCAATGCCCACACTTTTCTCTGATTCCTTGGCTGCGCTTGACACCAGTGTTAAATTGTATAGGTGTTTAAACTCTCTCTGTATTTGTGGGTGTGTGAGACTGTGTATGTATCTGTTTGGGGGGGAATGTATCTCTCTGTCTATGTATTTGTTGGTGTCTGTGTGTCTTATCATGTTTATGTACCTGTGTGTGTTTCTGTGTACGTAACTGTTTGGGTGTGTGTGTATTTCTCTCTTTGTGTGTCTCTGTTTGTGTGCCTCACTGTGTATGCGTGTGTTTGTCTGTGTGTGTTTCTTTGTCTGTATGTAGGAAGTGCAGTAGCCACAATGTTTACTCTGCCTGTCCCAATCTGTGTGTCTCTGTGCAGTGAGGGCAGTCCCCACAGTGTGTGCTCTGCCTGCCGTGTACTGGGTTTGATAACTGCAGCAGTAAACAAGCCGCTCCTGACAATCAGCTGTTATTTTACATTAGGGGGTCCAACTAGGGCCCAAAGCCTAATCCCATCCTAGAACCCTTTCAAATTTGTGTCACCCACTACCCCACACCCTCCCTTCCTCTTTCCCTCCCACTCACTTGCCCTCCGCGCTCCACCATCAACCACCCACCACCTTCCCCAACCGACCCCTTCCCTCTCCCAATGTATCCTTCTCCCCCAACCGATCCACCACTGTCCACCCTCTTCCTTTGCAATCCTCCCCCCCATGTCCATTTCAGGATTCGCTGGCCCCTGTAACTGCTCTGCCCTCCCAAGTCCTGCCCTTGAGCCAGGCTGGGCTGTGCAGTCATCAGCATTCAGTGTCCTGCAATACTGCGGATCCTCCTGGCTCAGGAATAAGACGAGAGACTGTCACACAGGCCCCAGTTGGAATGTATCTCTTTATCTCTCTCTTTTTCTGTGTGTGTCTCTATATTGTTTTCTGTGTGCGTCTCTCTGTGTCTGTCTGTGTGTGTCTGTATCTCTCTCTACGTCTTTGTGTTGGTGGGTGTCTGTGCATCTCAGCTGTGTGAATCTTTGTATCCCTCTCTGTGTCTGTGTGTGTCTGAATTTGTATCGCTGTCTGTGTGCTCGTGTATCCCTATCTGTCTCTTTTTTGTGTTAAAGTATATTTATATCGATCTGGCTTTGTCTGTTCCGAGCTTTGTGTCTCTATATCTGTGTGTCTCTATATTCCTGTCAGTTTTTGGTTACTGGAAACTATGTGTTTTTGGAAACCCTGCTGCTTCTGTGTTCATAAAGAAAAATATCTGCAGGTCTGGGGTTTGTAAATAACGCCCTCACTCTGGTGACACAAGTGGATTCAACACAACATGGTTTTACAACTCAAATTAACATGAGTTCACCCAAATCTACATTCTCAATCGTCTGATTATCAGTTAAGCAAACGGCCCCAATTTGAGCTGTTGCTATGTGTTGATAATAATAACAATAATTTTAATAATAATGGGACGTCCTCCTGACGTGAAAGGCGCTCAAAAAATGGAATCTTGTTATTGTTGTTGATGGTATATTTGAGCTGTGTTTGGTTTACATGTTATTTTTGCTATGTGCTCTCGTGTGTCACCAACAGAAAGGAACAAGAAGCTGTGTGTTCAATTCCCACATTACACATCCCCTGTGGTTAGTCACAGAAACCAGCACCTGGCTTCCTGTCTTTCTGTACAAGCAATGAAACAGATGCAGAACACGATGTCGGGGCTTTAGCTGTTGACTGAAAACCCTCTAACTTCTCACTGTGGCCAAATATGGCGCAGGGAGTGCAGTGCCCAAACTGTGTGTTCTGCGTGTCCCGAGATGTGTATGACATCAACAACATTAAAGTTGATCTGTATCTGTGTATATGATTGTGTATGTCTCTCTTGAATCTCTCTCTCAGTCTCTATATGTCTCTGTCTATGCACGTGTGTGTGTGTGTGTATCTCTCTACCTGTATCCCTCTCTGTATCTCTGGTTCTCTACTTGTGCGTGTGTGTGGTGTGTGTGTGTGTGCATTAGTGTGTTTGTGAGTGTTTAGGTATGTATAGGTGGGTGTCTATATGTGTGTGTCCATTGTCTGGGTCTGTGTCTGTATATGTGTGCAGAGATGCTGCCACACACCAGGCTTCACCAGGTCCCAGTGGTCCAGAGCAGTCATTGAGTTGTACCCAGGCCTGTGACAGCCATATTAAGGTATAGGAAGATCTACACATATTACATCACTTTCAGAAACTTTCTCAGTGTGTCTCACTGTCACTCTCTCTCTCTCTCTCTCTCTCTCTCTCTCTGCCTATGTGTGTGTGTATCTGTGTGTGTGTGTATCTGTCTCTCTGGGTCTGTGTATGTTTAGTTCTCTGTGTCTCCCCTTTGTCTCTGATTCTGCGTGTGAGTTTATTTCTCTTGTTTCTCTGTCTCTCTCTGACGGTATGAGTGTGCACCTGTCTTTGTCTCTGTCTCCCTCTGAGTATCTGTGTGTGTGTGTGTGTGTATCTTTCTATATGTGTGTGTGCGTATATGTTCTCTCTCTCGCTCTGTGTCTCTGTATATGGTTCATCTCCCGCTCTCTCTGTTAGTATCTCTCTTCACCTGTGTGTATTTCTCTCTGTCTGTCTGTGTGTATTTCTCTCTGTGTCTGAATTTTCCTCTATGTGTGCCTGTATGTATTCATCTGTTTGCTCTGTCTCTCCCTCTGTCTATATGCATCGATCTCTTTTACTGTCTACTTCTTTCTGTCTGTCTATGTGTGAATCTATCTCTGTATTTGTGTAGCCCTGTCTGTCTGCATCTCTCCCTGTTTGTCTGTCTATCTGTATCTGTGTGTGTGTATTTCTCACCGTGTTCCTGTTCTTCTGTATCTCTCTGATCTTGCACATATCTCTCAGTGTGTATCTCCCTCTCTCTGTATTTTTCTATCTGTTTTTATGTGTGTCTGTATCTGTGTGTGTCAAACTCTCTCTCCCTGTGTCTATCCTCATCTGTGTGGCTTCGCATTTGTGAGTGTGCGCAGGTGTCTGTGTATCTCTTTCTTTCTCTCTCACATTGTGTGTATGTATCTCTCTCTCTGCCTGTGTGTCTGTTAGTGTTTCACTCATTGTATCTATCTGTCTGTGTGTGTATACCTGTGTGTGTGCTTGTGTGTAATTCCCTATCTCTGTATCTATCTCTGTCTGCGTGTGTCTCTGTATCTTTCTTTCTGTTTTTCTGTGTATGTATATGCATATGTGTCTATATGTTTATGTGTACACGCCTTTCTGTGTAATTCTCTCTGTGTATATGTTTCTGTGTGTGTGTATATCTCTGTGTGTGAATGTCTCTGTGTGTGTAAATGACTGTGTGCGTGTGAGTGTCTATTTTTTGTGTAAGCATGTGTGTTTATGTGCGCATTTCGCTCGTTGTGTGTTTATATTTGCGTATGTGTTACGTGTATATGTCTTTGTGTGTCTGTATGTGTATCTATGTGTGTGTGTGTTGATGGAGAGGCACTGTCACACACCACACTTTACCAGGCCTCAGTGGTCTAGGGCAGACATTGTGTGGTTCTCTGTCCTGTGACAGCTTTGATGAAGATCAGAGAGAGCCACACAGATCACATCATTTTCAGAAACATCCCTCTCTTTCTCACTCTATCTGCCTGTGTGTGTCTCTGTGTATGGGTATAGCAGTGTCTGTCTGTTCTCTTTTTCTGTATGTTTCCCTGTATATGTGTCTCGCTCTGCCCTGAACTCTCAACCTTTCTGCCTGTCTGTCTGTTTGAATATTTCTCTGTGTGTATCTCACTCTGTCTGTATCTGTGCGTGTTCGTGAGTGTGCCCCTGTATCGCTCTCTCTCTGCCTAGTATGCGTGTGCATCTGTGTGTGTGTGTATGTGTATGTATCTGTTTCTCTGGGTCTGTGTATGTTTAGTTCTCTGTGTCTCTCCTTTGTCTCTCTGATTCTGCGTGTGAGTTTATCTCTCTGTGTCCCTGTCTCTGTCTCTCTCTGGCGGAATGAGTGTGCATCTGTCTGTGTCTCTGTCTCTGTCTCCCTCTCTGTATCTGTGTGTGTGTATCTTTCTCTATGTGTGTGTGTATCTTTCTATATGGGCATATGTGTGTGTGTGTATGTTTTCTCTCTCTCTCTCGCTCACTCTGTATAATCTGTATCTCTGTCTCTGTCTCGGTTTGTATATGGTTTATCTCCTGCTCTCTCTGTTAGTATCTCCCTCTACACCCGTGTGTATTTCTCTCTATCTGTATGTGTGTCTCTGTATCTGTGAGTGTCTGTTCATCTATGTATTCCTCGCTCTGTGTCTGTGTATCTATGAGTTTGTTTGTTTGTTTGTGTACCCCTCTATCTCCCTTTGTCAGTGCGCATGTGTCTCCCTCTCTGTATTTGTCTTCAAATTTATCTCTCTGTCTCTCGGACTGTATGTATACATCTGCGTATGTGTCTCTGTGTCCCTCTCTCTATACGTATCTCTGTCTGTGTATTTATGTATTTGTGTATGTCTATTTGTGTATGTATGTCTAGGTGTGCATGTTTGTGTGTGTGCAGGTGTATGTGTCTGTATGTGTGTGTGTGTGTCTATTTGACTTTCTGAGTATGTCTGTGTGACTTTGTGTTTGTGTGTCTATGTGTGTAGATATGGAGGTGGTGGCACATACCAGACTTTACCAGGCCTCAGTGGCCGAGAGCAGACATTTTGTTGTACCAGGGCCTGTGACAGCCAATTTGAGGAGCCGCTTCTCTGTTCATGAAGATATAAACCGCTGGTCTGGTCTGTGTGGGTAACGCCCTGATTGTGGCGACATGAGCGAACTCACTACAGCATGGTTTTCCAACTCAAATTAACAGGATTTACACCAAATCTACATTCTCAACCGTTCGATTATTAGTGGAATGAACGGCCCCAGTTTGAGCTTTTGCTATTTGTATATTTGAGTTGTGTTTGATTTACATGTTATTTTTGCCCTTTGCTCTCGTGCTTTGACTGTCAGCAACAGAGAGGAAGAAAAGGCTGTGAGTTCAGCTCTGCACATCCTGTGGTTAGTTATTCCAGCGCCTGGTTTCCTTTCTTTCTGTACAAGCAATGAAACAAATGCAGAACAAGAAGCCGGGGCTTTAGTTGATGATTGAACTTGATTATACAAGCTAAGATGCTATTTCGGATTGAAGGACTGATGAACCATGATTTGGATAGCAATAAAGCCTCGTTGGAATCTTAGGTTTTATCACAGTGCTAAACATGTTTCGCCCAGTGTTATGGAAAAAAATCCCTCAAATACAATTTTGGTTACTAACTTCAAGCTATACAAAGGCCATTGCTGTTTGCTATTTGGCTGATGTGTTTGCCCACTAAATCTCGTGAAGCAGGTAGTGATGTCCTCTTGGTGTGAATGGTACCATGTAAATGTAATATGTAATATTGTAAAAATTATAGTAATAATTATTGGTAGTAATAGTATTACAATAGAAAATTACATTTGTACATCGCCTTTCACCCAAGATGCTCTCCATAGAATTAGCAAAGGAAGAGTCGTATAAATTACGAGCTGTTGCTGTCACCAAATAGACCAAATGGGAGACAGGAAGCAGAGAGCGCTGGTGTACAGTTGTTTTCCTGTCTGGAGGGAAGTGTGCAGTGTTATGCCCCAGGGTGTGGGTCGGATGGGGTCGGTTTTGGGACTACTGCTATGTTTTTATCTATATAAATAACTTGGACATGGGTATAGGGAGTACAGTTTGCAAGTTTCCAGATGATACTAAGCTCGGACGAGTAGCAAACAGGAGGATAGTATAATGGGCAGACACGTGGCAGATGAAGGTTAATGTGGAGAAATGCGAAGTGATGTATTTTGGGAGGAAGACTGTGGAAATATAAGCTGATGGTATAATCTTAAAGGGGGTGAAGGAACAGAGAGACCTTGGAGTTCATATAACATCTATTTTTAGATGTTATATGAACAGGTGGCAGGACAGGTAAAAGTTTTTTAAAAAAGCGTTCGGGTACTTGGCTTTATAAATAGGCATAGAATACAATAATCAGGAAGTTATGGTGAACCTTAATAAAACACTGGTCAGGCCTCAGCTGGAGACTCTGTTCAGTTCTGGGCACCACACTTTCGGAAGGATGTCAAGGTATCGGAGAGTGTGCAAAGTAGATTTTCCAGTATAGTACCAGCAATGAGCGACTTCAGTTACCAGGGGAGGCAAGAGAAGCTGGTATTATTCTCCTTGGAGCAGAGAAAGCTAAGAGGACTTTTTCAAAGTTATGAGGGAATTCAATATGGTGAACAAGAAAAAATTGTTTCTACTGGCGGGTGGGTTGGTACCTGAGTACACTGATTAAAAATAGATGTTAAAGAAACAGAGGTGAGTTGAGGTTTTTTTTTTAAACACAGCGAGTTGTTGGAATCTGGAATGCATTGGCAGAAAGGTTGGGGGAAGCCGATTGGATAACAACTTTTATTTAAGAGAGAAGTAGTTAATTATTTGGGGAGGATATGTTTGCAGGACTGTGGGGAGGGAGCTGGGAAATGGATTTGGATAGCTCTTTTCAAAGAGCTGGAACAGGCATGATGGGCTATCTCTTCTCTGCTGTATAATTCTATGATTCTATGAAATTGGCTGATGCATTCACCTCCGAAATACAAATTCACGACAAATCACAGTAAACGGGGAAGTGTTTTCAGACATCTTCCTCACTTGAAAGAAACTAAATGCAAGAAAAGTTCGTAAATTTATCCTATTTGAGTAAGAAATCGGATTTTGCTGAAATCCTGTTTGTTTCCCTGACGTACAATTTACTACATTTGTAGGATAAATGTCAAATGTGAGAAAGAAGGAAAGTCATTGGATAAGCTAACCTTATGGTATTGTCTGATAGATCACGTCTGGATTCCTTGTTCGCCTTGTAAATGTTGCTCTACAAGAAACATAAATAAGGCTCAACATCTGTCACAAAACTCACCACCAGCTCGGCTGCACTTAGCAGCAATGAAACGCCTTGTTGGAACATTGCTGGGAAAGAGGAAACAGGACTCTGAAACACCGAGACACGAAAAAAAAGATGAATCAATGAAATGGTCACCATCACCACAACCAAACACATCCATATCTGGCGGGAATGAAACAGCGAGTACATCTGCAGTTACTCAAACACATTGTGATATGGTTGCAAATCCCAACCAGTGTTCTAGCATTTTGGGTGCGTCGAGTGAGACAGCATCGGTGGAAATTGAACCGATTGCTAATGCAGAGGGCGGTGAGATGACCTGCGGTGTGGATCAGACACCCGGCAACACACCAACAGCCAATGCGTTCTCTTTACCTGACTTTGAGGAAAGTCTAAAAGAGACGATAACGAACAAAGGTAAATAGTTTATTAAGTACTTTTACACATAAATAAATACTTTTATCTCACCAGCCTTGGAACTGGGAGATCTGTCAATGTCTATTTTGATTGAGCAAATTCCCAGTTTGTTTAATTGAAGATCTGGGACTTGTTTTACGGTTCATGAACCAAATCCCAGGTGATGACAAACCAGCCAGCCTGGCACATGGGCAAGTTATGCAGTGATAGACCAGCCAGTCTGGCAAATGGGCAGGTAGTGCAGTGACAGACCAACCAGCCTGGCACATGGGCACATGTTTCAGTTAAAGACGAGTCATGGGGGAATGGATTATCCCCGCATGTCTAGTCTTTAACTTACAGCTCCTTTTATCGCTGCAAACCACCGCCCTTATGGGTAGAGTGGATACAACCTACATGTATGCGGATGACACTCAAATCTACTTCTCCGCCTCCTGCTTCTCCTCCATTTACGTCTCCCAGTCCACTAATGTCCTGTCAGTTTGTCTGACAGACAACAAAGCCTGGATAAGGGCAAACTTCCTGTAGCTGAACGTCTGCAAGACAGAAGCCACACTATTAGGTTTCCCGCTAACCTCTTCGTTCCTGTGGGTCCAAATACCTCAACCTCCCCTGGATCTCGCCCAAATGCACCAAACTCGTGCATAACCTAGGAGTCAGGTGAGATCCACAGCTTTCCTGTCTTCCCCACATCCGTTCCCTTACCAGGATCATTTTTTTCCACTTCTGTCATACTGCACTCCTCTGTCCATAACTCACACCCACAGCTTCCACCTCATCCGCGCCTTTGCCACCTCCCAGCTGGACATTCCAAATGCCCTCCATGTTCGTCTCCCAAGATCCACCATAAACGATATTCAATTAACTCCTCCATCCGGATAATAACCAACACAAAGCTCTGGAGTGTCATCACACCAGTCCTTGCCAGGCTGCACTGGCACACAATTTCCGAACGGATCGATTTCAAGTTCCTTTCTCTCATTTTCAAATGCCGAAATGCAATTCACCGACATACTCAATCCCCATTCCTCCACCCCCTGTCTCAACTTGGCCTTCTCCGGGCCCCTGTTTGACCCTGGCCCCCTCCGCTCCACCATCGGTGGCCGTCCCTTTAACCACTACGCCACAAAGCTCTTTACGTCTCTCCCTCAATGCCACCACCTTGCCCCTGGCTCCCCAGTTGAAGGAAGCAGCGTGAAGGCCAGTTGTTATTGAGTGGTCCCAGCGAGATAAACAGTGGACACACATTAGGTTCAGTGCTCTGAATAGGTTTAGCTGTGTGGCTTTTGTGTTAAACTGCAGCAGTAAGACACAACATAAACGCTGCATACCCCATAGACATCTTTTAATCTAAAATATGTAATATCCAACAGGCAGCCTCATCCACCTGCCTCTTGTCACCCACCACCAACCCCCTCTGCCTTCCTCACCCTCCCCATCAGCAACGCCTACCTCGAACCCATCCTACATTCCTTCCTCCCCATCTCTCCCTCCTCCCTGTCACCTATCATCACCTCCATAAAACCCATTACCTGCTGCCTCGAACCCCTCCCCACCAACTTGCTGGTCACACAGCTCCCCTTCCTCTGGCCACTATTGGCTGACATCATCAACCGGTCCCTCCCTACGTATCAGACCCTGCCCCCCTCAAAACTGCTGCCAACACACCCTTCCTGAAAAAANCCTTCGCAAGATCTCTCAAAGCCCAACCATTACCGCCCAATTTCTAAACTTCCCTTCCTCGCAAAAGTCATAGAGTGCGTTGTTGCCAAACAACTCCGCGCACACCTCTCCTCCCACTTCCTCTACGAATCTCTGCAATCTGGATTATGCCCACATTACAGAGACTGCACTTATGAAAGTCACAAACGACATCCTCTCTATCTGTGACCAGAGCTCCCTCTGCCTCCTTGTCGTCCTGGACCTCTCCGCTGCGTTCGACACAGTTCGATCATGCCATCGTCCTCCACCGCCTTTCCTCCGTCATCCATCTCAGTGGGACCGCACTCGCCTGGTTCGAGTCCAACCTCACAAACTGCCAGCAGTACATCTGCGAAAACGGCTTCTCCTCCCGCTCTCACCCGGTCACCTGCGGGTACCCCAAGGATCCATCCTTGGCTTCTTCCTCTTCCTGATCTACATGCTCCCTCTTGGGAATGTCATCCGCAGATATGGGGTACATTTCCACATGTACGGGGACGACACCCAACTATTTTTCCAGCTCTCTCTTCGACCCCCAGTCCCCTGATGTTCTGTCAGCTGACTGTCGGACCTCAGGGGCTGGATGAGCGCAAATTTCCTTCATCTGAACGTTGACAAGACGGAAGCAATACTCTTTGGCTCTCGTCAACGTCTGAAGTCTCACGGTTCTCACCTCCTCCACAAACCCGACCTCCCACTAAAACTCTACGAACCCGTACGTAACCAAGGCGTCAGGTTCGACCCCCAAATATCCTTCCTCTCCCACATCCGGTCCCTCACCAGCACCGCTTTCTTCCACTTCCAACGCATCGCCCGTCTCCGCCAATATCTCACCACAAAAGCAGCTGAAAAGCTGGTTCATGCCATTGTCACCTCTCGGCTGGACTATTTCTAACGCCCTCCTCGCCGGCCTCCGATCTGCTATCATTCGTGAAATCCAGATTATTCAGAACTCTGCCACCTGCATTTTCACCCGCACCAAACTCCGCTGCCCGATCCCCGAGTCCTTGCCAGACTGCATAGCTGCCTGTCCCAGAGAGAATCGACTTGAAGATCCTAACCTTGTCTTCAAATTACCCACTCCTCTGCATCCCCCGACCTCTATGACCTCCTCTTTACTCACAACAGTGCCCGTTCCCTTGTCTCCACCGGGTCTGGCCTCCTCCTTGTCCCCCGAATCATATGCCACCAGCCACTACTCCCCGAGGAGCTCTGGAACTCCCCTCCTCACTCCCTTCGGCTCGCCCCCACTCTTCCTATTTTCAGGTCTCTGCTGAAAACCTTTCTTTTCGATCGCGCCTTTGGTCACCTTGCACTCCGACCCCCCCACACACCACGGCTAGGTCCCAAGATACGTTACTGTGAAGCTCTGAGACGCTCTGGAGAGCACTTTATAAATCCAAGTTGTTGTTGTAGACATAGTAGTTGGCAATCTGCAAGCCATAACACTGAACATCACTCTATTCCAGACAAAGGGAATGTTCAGTGTGGCATTCGTATAAACATAATAAGCACAATAAAAATAATACTAGTAGTCCTTGATTTGATTTAGCTGCAAATCATGTAATAAAAATCATTCCATATCAGGAAGACAACCCAAAGCGAATGTGACTGTGAGTATTGTGGGAGAATGTGACAACATGCAAACAACAATGTCCCTCAAATAGCGATGGTGTGAGAGACCAATTTCGTTTGGTGTTTTTTTATCCAGGATACCGGGAGAAACTCCCTTGTTTTAACCAACAGCAGAGCAACAACAAATGGGGCTTTGGTTAAGTGCCCAGTCTGAAGTTGGCAGCTCACCAATGCAGGATACCCCAGCAGTGACCTGCTTTGCAGTGAGAAGATATGAGTTCCATTTCCCGCCGTGTGGCTTCAACCTTCAAAACTCTCTGATAGGTTTATCTTAATAGATTTAATACACATGTTCGAAAATTATGAGGGATTTTGAGAGAGGCTATAACTGTTTCTCTGGAGGGTCCGTGAATGAGGGACACAGACTTAAGATAACAGGCAAAAGAACCAGAACAAAACAACCTTCTGTCTCAGGAACGGGAATGATACCAACTGAGCCAGGCTGGCAGTTCTCTGATGTTAGCTCCCATATGGTATTTTAGGCCAATGGATGATGGTTTATTCTGATTTTTTGCAACGATAAATGTAATATTTCCTGAAATATATTTTTAGAGAATACAAGTAAAATTATTGCTGACTAATGTTTTTACTGGTTACTAACAGGCTCAAATACCTTATTCACTGAGACCCTGGCCCTGTACAACGGGTACCAGCTGCACAGACTGACAAAGTTCTACCGGGACAGATTGGAACAGGCCATTGAGGAAGGCGTGGAGGACATCAGCTCAAGGTTGACACAGAAGGAATGTTTCAGCCCCCAGGAACACAAAGTAGGTTTGAGCCAGGAGGTTTCCCTTTGATTTGTTAAAAGCTCAGCAAGTCTGTGCCTGGCTGCACGCCTCATGTGCTGCTGCTATCAAGAAATCAGCAGAATGGCAATCAACACTTAACCAGCCAGTTGTGTTATAACGCAGGCCATGCATTGTATGTTTGTAGTGGAGCAGTACTGCACAGTGTAATAGGTGTCTATTTATATAGCACGGTTAACGTGGTGAGGCAGTCTCAAGGCACTGACAGTTGACAGTTAGATCCCGATCTGGATTTGGAAAGGGAAGCGGAGGGAAGATGATCAAAGGCATAATCGCAGAGGAAAGCAGTTTGTGGAGGGAAGAGATAGCAAATCCAGCCAAGCCATTAATTGGTCTGGGTATTGCTGATCACTGTCACTGATCATGTTTCACTCCATCTTCAATACATTAATGCGCACTCTCTGCAGAAACTCACTGAACTCACACACAGTGGGCGGAAGAGACAAAGCTCGAAACTTCTTCTGAACATGGTGATGGGGAAAGGTTCCCAGGCCAGGATAGTGATGTGGGAATCCTTTGTGAAAATGAGGCCAACTTTGCCCAAACTGAACAAAATCATGACTGAAATACAGGAACAAGGTAATGTTATACATATTACCATGGGCCGAATGGCCTCCTTCTGTGCTGTAACATTCTATGAATGTGTGATGGTACGCAGTGTCTCCATTCTGTGGCGAGTTATAGATTTTACTCAAATAGTATTGAGACAAAATTCATTCAAGCTAGTAATATTAACTCTATTCAAACAGGTGCCAGTCTACTGAATGAGGTGACCATCGACCGAGGTGTACCAGACGTCTCCAGTGATATGATAGGTATGAGACAATGACAAGATTCAAGCCAGTCAATCACTTCCGAAATAAACAGTTTAAAACTTTTCCATTTACTTGGTGATTTCCAGAAAACTCAAATGAGGAGGAGAGAGGGTAGTAGGCAGACACAGAGGGAGAGGAGGGGAGAGGGGAGGATTGAAGATGAGGAGGGAGGGGAATGGTCCTTATTGGATTCTTAGATTATTTCAACAAATATTGCTTTGGTATGATTTTTCTCACAATAAATCAGATGAAGTCTCACAAGACGTCATATAATGGTCTGAAAATCTCCATGGTTTGAATGCAATTCAGATTGTTTAACCCATGTTTGCCTGGCTCAGTTGGTGTTCCTTTGGTCTCGGAGTCAGAGGTTGCTCAAGTTCACATCAATAGGACTAGTTGACACTCCAGCTCAGTTCTGGGATGTGCTGCATTGACGCAGATGCCACCATTGGGATATCAAACCGAGGTTGTGTCTCCCTTTTCAGATGGACTTTAAAAACCCCAAGATACCATTTGAAAAGAGAAGGGAGTTTGACACTCCCGTTTTCCCGGCCAAAATCTCACAACTAAATGTGGTGACTCACTTAACAGCAGCTTCTGGGACATGGCTTTGCACAAATTAGCCGCTGTGTTTGCCAGCGAAAGACAGCCACTACACCCTAGGGTTAAGCTAATGCAGCGCTTTGGGCAGTCCTCCTGCCTTGAAAGGCCTTACACTGAATCAAAGTATTATTGTTTAACAATGCTCAATAACGATTCTATTTACTTTATGGTTATTTAATATTCAACATGAAGCTATTCAGCGGCTGCACAAGGAGACTTTACAGAAACAATGTGAGAAACTAGAAGTGAAGACCATCCTGATAAAGGAGAAGGTGAGGACGTTTCAGTTGGTTGATCGCTACACGGAATTAACAATCATTTCTGATCTCCGTCACCGGAAACTGGTAGAACATGAGCTGCTGGCGAGAGGCAGAGACCACGAGGAGTGGAGACAGAAGCAACTCCGGGGAGAGCTGGAAAAAATCCGAACTGATAAACTGTTCCACAGCAGCTTCTCAAAAATAAATCATTTACCTTCTTCTCAGGGAAGCGGATCTGACCCTCCTACAGGGACTTCCGCAGTAGTCAGTGGAGTGGCTGGGATTGGAAAAACAACCATGGTGCAAAAGATTGTCCATGACTGGGCCACAGGCAAAATCTATCCTCACTTCCACTTTGTATTTGTTTTTAAATTCCGAGACCTAAACAGACTTCACGACAGAGCAACACTGAGCCGTCTGATCGTGGAGCAGTATCCTTACCTCAGGGATGTTCTGGATGAGCTGTGGAAACACCCAGAGAGATTGCTCTTTATATTTGATGGTTTGGATGAATTCAGGACAAGGATTGATTTCGCTGACCGTCGGAGAGACACAGAGCCTCAGCGCAGGTGCACAGACCCTGGGTTCCTGTGTGATGTTTCTGACATTTTGTACAGTTTAATACAGAAAAAGCTGCTGCCAGGCTGCTCAGTGCTGGTGACCAGCCGCCCCACTGCATTACAGTTACTGGCAAAGGCTCGGGTCAGTGTCTGGGCTGAAATCCTGGGATTTGTGGGTGAAGAGAGAAGGGAATATTTTCACAAGTTTTTTGAAGAACAGGAGTTGGCGGCTGCTGTTTACAGCCACGTGGAGGAGAACGAGCTCCTGCTCACCATGTGCTACAAC
Organism: Callorhinchus milii; assembly: GCF_018977255.1. Classification (NCBI taxonomy): domain Eukaryota; kingdom Metazoa; phylum Chordata; class Chondrichthyes; order Chimaeriformes; family Callorhinchidae; genus Callorhinchus; species Callorhinchus milii. Next base: position 130,964 of record NW_024704841.1, read on the forward strand.
CCGTCCTACTGCTGGATCCTCGCTCTGTCTCTGGGTCCCTTCTTTACACGGAAACACAGCAACAAACAGCAAGTGCCCAAGACATCACACAACTCTTCTCCTATTATATTTATAACATACTATCACATCACAGTGTCAAGATGAAAAGCCCTCGTGATGTGATGCTGAAGATTGGTGAGATGGCCTTCACTGGAGTCTCCCAGAGAAACATTGTCTTTAATGATGAAGATCTGATCAAATATAACCTCCAGCCTTCCCAGTTCCTCTCTGGGTTTCTCATGGAACTTGTGGAGAGAGAGTCTTCAGAGCACAGCGTGGTCTACACATTCCCGCACCTCACCATCCAAGAGTTTGTAGCCGCACTCTTTCAGTTTCTGCCTCAAAATGCAGGAAATCTGCGGAAACTCCTGAATGAAGCTCACAGGGAGAAGGACGGCCGGTTTGAGATATTCCTGCGCTTTGTTGCTGGTCTCTCCTCCCCGCGGGCAGCTCAGCCACTGGAGGAGTTTCTGGGTCCATTTGTCCATCAGACAACCTGCGCGGTGATCGATTGGCTGAAGGGGAGAGTTAAAGCTCAGATGCAAAACAACAAGAGCGACCGTGGGAAAAGGAATCTGCTGAACACACTCCACTATCTGTTTGAGTCTCAGAATCAAACCCTGGCACAGCAAACACTGGGCTCTGTACAAACACTAACATTGGGTGGCGGCTCTTCAGAGATGACACTGACACCGATAGACTGTGCTGTGGTGGCTCAGGCCATTGCACTGTGTGACACAATAAAACAACTGAAACTGAGTCACTGCAACGTTCATGATGAGGGTCTCCAGCGTCTGGTTCCTGTTTTGCACAAATGTCAGGAGTTGCAGTAAGTTATTTTTGTAAATATTATTCTTATTTCAAAGCCATTCTGGAGGACTTTAGTGACATTCTTTAGTGACATTAAACAGCAGCTGATCAATGGGAGAATGGTATCACACAGTCACTGCACATTATCACATATTTTCTCACTCAATCTCTTTCTCTCTCCATCTCTATCCCTGACTCTTGTTCTGTCTCTAACTCTCTCTCTCTCTCTCTCTCTCTCTCTCTCTCAGTTTCTCTCTCTCTACCAGTCCTCTGCCTTCTCTCTTCCCCAGTCAGTCTATCTCTTTCTCAGTTTCTCTCTGTTTCTCTTGCAGTCTCTCTCTCTCTCTCTCGGTATTTCTCTCGATATGTCTGTCCACCCCTTAGTCTCTTTATGTCATAATTTCTCTGTCTTTCCTACAAAACACGTAGTCACTGCATGTTATCATATATTATTTTTCAGTCTCTCTCTATCTCTCTCAGTCTCGTTCTTTCTATCACTCGCAGTCACTATCTCTCAGTATCTGTAACTCAGTCTCAAATTCCTTCTCAGTCACTCTATCTCTCTCCCACTCAGTCTCTGTCTGTGAATCACCTACAAAATACAATGACAATACAATATATAATATACTCTCTCTCAATGTTTCCCTCTCTTAGTCTCTCCTTCTATCAGTCTCTCCTTCACGCTCCTTCTCTATTTCTCTCAGTGTGTTTTCTGGCTCAGTCTCTCTCTCTCTCGCTCCGCCTCTCCCGAGAAACACATGGTCACTATAATTTGTAATATATTTTCTCTCTCTCTCTCTCTCTCCTCTCTCTCTCTCTCTCTCTCTCTCAGGGTATCTGCCTGCCTGCCTCTCTATCTTTCTTTCTCTTTCTCTCTCTCTCTTTCTCAGAATCGGTCTCTCTACCCCAATCTCTCTCTCTCATTCTCTCACTCAAACTCGCTCAGTCTCTCTCATAGTCTCCCACTCACACATACTCCCTCTCTCACAGACTCTCTCGCTCTGTCTCTTTCTTTCTCTGCCTCGCCCAAAAAACTCACCGTCACTACGCTTTACTATACATATTCTCTCATAGTTTCTTTCAATCGCCCTCTTTGTAAACCTTTCTCTCTCTCAGCCTTTCCATCTTTCCTTTCTTTCTCTCTTTCTCTCTTTTTTTCTCTCTTTCTCTTTCTCAGGTTCCCTCTGTCTCTCCACAAAATACAGTCACTACATGCTATATATTTTCGCTCAGTCTCCTCTTGTAATCAATCTTTCACAGTCTCACTCTCACTTGGTGTCTCTCTTTGAGTCTCACTATCCTCTCTCTCTGTAACTCTGAGTCTCTCAGTCTCTCCTACAAAACATACTGACCATCTCTCTCTCTCTCTCTGTATCTTTTACACTCTCGCTGTCACTCTTTCTTCTTGTCTCTTTCATTCTCTCTCTGTCTCTCTGTACTTGCTTTCTCTGAAAGTCTCTCTCAGACTGAGTATTTCCCCGTCTCTTCCTTTATTCTGTCGCAGTCTCTCGCTCTTGCTCACCAGCAAAACACTATCACTACCATTCAGAGACTGTGAGAAAGAGGGAGACACTGTGAGAGTGTATATACTACAAAATGTAGAGACTGTGCTTCGTAGGTGAGAAAGAGAGAGTGGGGGAGCTGGAAACTGAGAGAGAGTGACGGGAAGAGAGTAAAACACTGAGATAGAGAGAGAGAGAGAGAGAGAGAGAGACGGAGAATGACAAGAAGAGAGAGAGAGAGAGGCAGAACGGGAGTTGGAGAGGGAAACAGAGAGGCACTGAGTGAGAGAGAATGAGAGACTGTGCGAGAGACTGAAAGTTCGAGACTGAGGCGGAGACTCAGTGAGAGAAAGACAGAATGAGAATCAGAGCTGCAGACTGAGCTTGAGATACTGGAAGAGAGAGACTGAGAGAGAAAGAGAGATATTTAGAGAGAGAAATTGAGCGAGAGAAACTGAGGGAGAGAAAGAGAAAGCGAAAGTGAGAAAGAAAGACTGACGTAGAGAGTTACTGCGAGACAGAGACTGAGTGAGAAAGACTGAGAGAGAGACAGATATAGAGATTGAGAGAAGCTGTGGTAGTGACTGGGAGAGAGGGAGAATAGGAGAGAAAGGCTAAAAGAGAGAGAGAGACAGGCTGAGATAAAATGAGAGAGAAGCTGTGAGGCGAAAGAAAATGTGTAGTGACAGTGCATTTTGTTGGCGAGTCTGAGCGAGAGAATGAGAGAGAGAGAGAGAGAGAGAGACCGTGAGAGGAAATGCAATAACAACAAAATGACAGTTATAGAGCGCCTTTCATGGCGGGTGTACACCCGAAGGCGCTGGACAGTCAGTTGTCGGGGTCCGAGCATGGGGGAGGGGTGGTGTGGTGGTACGGGTGGGGTAGGTGGGAGCTTTGGGGTGGGGATGAGGGGTGGGGTGTGGGTGAGGTGATGGCGAGTGGTGGTGAAGGGTGACGTGTGGTTGAGGGGAGGAGTGGGGGTGAGGGAAGGCAGAGAGGTGTGAGGGAGGCAAAAGTCATGGTCGAAGATAAGCGTCTTCTATGAGTGGGAGACTGAGAGAGAAAGAAAGACACACAGAGAAAGGCAGAAAGAGAGAACGACAGAGGCAAAGCAAGAGACAGAGAAAGAGACTGAGAGAAAGAGTCTGAGAAAGAGACTGAGTTAGAGGATGTCAGAGCAAGAAACAGAGAGAGAGAGACTGAGGAGAGAGAAACAAAAAGAGAGAGACTGTTTGAGAGAACATATTATAAAGTGTATTGACTGTGTGTTTTGCAGGTGAGACAGAGAGAGAAAGAGACTGAGGGGCGGAGCGGGAAAGAGAAACGGGGAGAGACGGACAAAGGGTTAGAAATAGAGGCTGTGAGACATAGAGACAGAGAGGCACTGAGTGAGAGACAGATAGACTGAAAGACATAGATAGAAAGAGAGAGAGAGACTGGAGGAGTGAGAGACTGGGAGAGAGAGACTGAGAGAGAGATTAAGAGAGAGAGAGAGACTGCGAAAGGGAACGAGAGTGAAAGAGACTGAGTGAGAGCGAGACTAAGCGAGATAGACTGAGAGACAGGCTGAGAGAGAGTTAGAGAGAGAAATAGATGCTGTGAGTGCGGGAATGAGAGAAAGACTGGGACTGAGAGAGGCAGAGTGAGAGATTGAAAGAGAAAGACTGAGAGAGAGACATAGCCTTAGAAAGAGTCTGAGAGAGACACTGAGAAAGAGCGAGAGAGAGAGAGACTGTGAGAGAGAATACATTATAACGTGCGGTTACTGGGTTTTGAGGGAGAGACTGAGAGAGTGAGACTGTGAGACACAGAGAGTGCGACTGAGAGAGAGGGGGAGAGAAGGAGAAACAGAAGGTGAGAGAGAGAGTAACTGCGATATGGAGAGCAAAAGAGGCAGTGACTGAGAGGGAGAATATATTTAAAGTGTAGTCACAGTGTTTTGTAGAAGAGATTGAGGGAGAGAGAGAGACTTGGAGAGAATATATTATAAAGTATAGTAAATATGTTTTTTGGGAGGGACGGAGAGAGACGGAGAATGGGTGACAGAGTCAGACAGACAGAGAGAGGCAGATAGAGACAGTGAGAGAAAATATATTATAATGAGAGGTGACCATATGTTTTGTGGGAGAGATTGTGTGTGTGTGAGAGAGAGAGATACTAGGAGAGAGAATAACTGAGAGAAGCTGGGAGACTGAGAGAGAGATATAGAGAGAAAGCGTGGCTGAGGGAGAGACTGTGAGAGAGAGAGACCGACAAAGAGAGAGAGAGAGAGAGAGAGAGAGAGAGCATTAGAGATAGACTGTGTGAGAGAGAGAGAGAGACAGAGAGACAGAGACGGAGGAGCGACTAGAAGTAAGGGAGAATAACTGATATATAGAAAAAAGAGACATAGAAAGAGAGATTGGGTGGTGGGAGATTGTGTTATAATGGGTAGTGACTGTGTTTTATGGAAGAGACTGACACTGAGAGAGACTGAACGACTGTGAGAGAGAACATATCATAACGTGACTATTTTGTAGGAGAGTCAGAGAGAGACTGAGAATGGGAGACTGAGAGAGAGAAGAAAGAGCGAGACTGCGAGGAAATATGATAATGTGTAGTGACTGTGCTCTGTGGGAGAAACTGAGACAGAGAGAGAGAAACTGCTGGAGAGATAGAGAAGGAGACTGAGAGAGTGACTGAGAGCAGGTAAGAGACACAATATGAGAAAGACAGAGAGAGAGCCTGAGAGAGATTGAGAGAGAAAATATATTATAAAGCGTACTGACTGTGTGTTTTGTGAGAGATACAGAGCAAGAGATGGTGAGAGATTGAGAGAAAATGTGAAATACTTGGAGACAGAGAATGTCTGCGAGAGAGAGGCAGACAGAAAAACAGACTGAGAGACGGGTAGAGGGATATGCTGAAAGATAGAGACTGAGAGAGACTGTCTGAGTGACAGAGAGAGTGAGAGAAAGAGAGAGACTGAGACAGAATATATTATAGAGTTTAGTGACTGTGTGTATTGTGGGAGAAGCAGAGAGAGAGAGAGAGAGAGAGAGAGAGACGGAGAGAGAGAAAGATACTGTGAGAGAGAGAGAGAGAGAGAGAGAGAGAAAGGGAATAAGTGAGGGATATTGAGAGAGAATATGTGAATATACGGGAGAAATGTAGTGACTGTGTTTTGAGAGGGAGAGACAGAGACTCAGAGAGAGAGGGACTGAGAGAAATAATGGGTGAGAGAGAGAGAGAGAGCAAAACTGCAGGAGAGATAGAGAAAAAGACTGAGATTGAGATATAGAAGTAAAGTGAGAGACTCAGCGACAGCCTCAGAGAGCCAGAGAGATAGAGACTGAGAGGATGAGAGAGAGAGTGAGAGAGACTGTCTGTGTGTGTGAGAGAAAGCGAGAGAGAGACTGTCTGTATGTGTGTGTGAGAGAGAGAGACTGAGCAAAAGAGAGAGACTGTGAGAGATAGTATGTTATAAAGTCTAATGACTGTGTGTATTGTGGGAGAGGCAGAGAGAGAGACTGAGAGAGAGAGAGAGAGAGACATAGAAAGGGACTGAGTGAGAGACCGTCAGAGAGAATATATGAATATCTGAGAGAAGTGTAGTGACCATGTTTTATTGGAGACACAGAGACTCAGAGAGGGGAACTGAGAGACAGAATGGGCGACAGACCCAAGAGATGGAGAGAGAGTGACATAGAGAGAATGGCTGAGACAGAGAGAGAGACTGTGTGAGAGAGAGGGAGAGAGAGTGTGAAGGAGAAACTGAGAAACAGAGAAAGAAACTGAGAGAAAGAGAGAGAGAGACTGTGATGTGTGTATGGGCACACGTGTGTGTGTGTGATCCTGGTCCCCGCGCCTTGGGACTGGCTCCCCACGTGAAAGGCTCCTGTATATACATGTCAATGGGTATTGTGTTGTTACACCATATTCCCTGTGTTTGTGTCTCTGTGTCCAGGCTGGAGAGCAATAATCTGGGAGATCATGGAGTGAAGCGACTGTGTGAGGCTCTGAGGAACCCTGAGTGTAAAATACAGCGTCTGAGGTAAGTAACTCTTATAAGTGTCTCCAGAGTCTGAATGACTCCAATATCTCAATGTGTTTATTGTGACTATCTGATCAGTGCGGCTGAATATTTTGATAGGAATCGGTGTGACAGTGTGAGGCCACAAGTCACCTTTCACATCAAACTCTCAACATGTGCTAATGTGTGTATCTGTGTGATTGTATGTGTCTGTCTGTATGTGTGTGTGTCTGTCTGTTGTTAGAAACATTTGCAACTATCTCCAACAAAATTACAATGATCCGATTCCAGTTTACCAATTGGTTGAGTTCAGTCACTTCTATTCAGGTCAAAACTGCAGGTAATACACAAATAAATGAAACAGTAAAATAACACACAAGACACAAAATGATTCTAACCCGATTCCTGTCTCAGCCCTGGTTGTGTCTCGCACTGCTCCGCAACCGTTTCCAAGAGATATCTAACACACCTTTGTTTACAGACAATTTCATAACTCCAGCCAAAGCTGTCTTTTTAAAGAAAAAAGAACTCCTGATAAGTTATATCCACAATATGTTTTAATTCTCCCTTTAACCACATTTTATTCTCTCCTGATCAGTCCCTTCGTCCACTGTGTTAGTGTGAACAGACCTTCTGTGTCCTTGTACGTCCTGACCTTATGTTGGCATTGGTTTGGGATCTGCCTTCAGTCACTGAGCTTTGCAGCCTTTGCACTTTATATTCTGAAACCACACTTTAACATTATACCATGACAACACTGTGTGTTTGTGTGTGTCAGTGCATGTTATTGTGTCTGTGTGTGTCTTGTGTGTGTCTGTTTGCGTATCTGTGTGTCTGCATGTTTCTGTGCATGTGCGTATTTCTATGAGAATTTTTGTGAGTGTGTTTGTTTGTGTGTGTTTTTGAGTGAGCTGTGTTTTTCGTGTGTATGTGCCATTGTGTGTGTGTTTCTTTGTGTGTTTCTGCGTGTGTATTTGTGCGCGTCTGTTTGTTCATGTGTATGTTTGTGTATATGTTTGTGTTTGTGTGTGCATTTGTGAGTGTTTGTGTGTGTCAGAGCCTTGGGACGTCTTCCCGACGTGAAATGCGCTATACAAATATTGTTGTTGTTGTTGTGTGTGTTCCTGTGAGTGTGTGCGATTCTGTGTGTGTTTGTGTGTGTGTACCCAACTCTTCCCTTCACAAACTGCAGATCATCCAAACTCTGCAGCTCCTGTACTCACACACACCAGACTCCCCGACTCCATCACTCCCAAGCTCGCCCGACCCCATCACTCCCACCCTCGTCCGACCCCATCACTCCCACCCTCGCCCGACCCCATCACTCCCACCCTCGCCTGACCCCATCACGCCCACCCTCGCCCGACCCCATCACTCCCACGTTCGCTCCAAGTCTTTCCATCCTCCAGAAGATCGAATTCAAGATCCTCATCCGCACCTTTAAGGCCATCCATGGCCTCGCCCCCTCCTCCCCTCTCTGACCTGCTGACTCCCTACCAACCTGCCCGCTTCCACAGTCCAGCGGGCTCCGGGCTGCTCCATGTCTCCCGCCCGACCCGCCCTCCCATCGGCTGCCGGGATTTCAGTCTCTCTGCCCCTACAATCTCGAACTCCATCCCATGGTCACTTCCATTCACTTCCTCCCTCGCCTCCTTCAAGACCCTTCTCTTCTGCCGGTCTCAAGACCCTTCTCTTCTACCGTGCCTTTGATCTCCCTCCCACTACTCTGCCTTCCCCCAACTCTCCCCCACCGATCCCACCACTCACCCCTTCCCCATCTCTCCCCCATGCTCGGGCCCCGACCCCCGACTGTTCAGCGCTCTGGGAAGTCCTCAGGACGTGAAAGACGCTCTATAATTGATATTTTGTTGATGATGCTGTGTGTTTGTGTTTGTGTGCGTGTAAGTGTGTATGTGTGTTTTGATTGTGTCTGTGTGTTTGAGAGTTTGCATGTGCAATTTATGAGTGTGTTTTTGCGTTTGTTTGCGTGAGTGTGCTCACGTGTGCGTTTGTGTGTGATTGTATGTTTTTCTTCGTGTGTGCATTTGTGTGTTTGATTGTGTGTATGTGTATACGTGTATTGGTGTGTGTGTGTTTTTGTGTGTTTTTTATGTTTGTGTGCTTGCGCGTGTGCAATTTTGTGTGTATGAGTTTGTGAGTGTTTTTATGAGTGTTTGTGTGTGTTTCTGTGTGTGTTTGTGTGTGTGTATAGTTGCTTGTGTTTGTGTGTTTGATTGTGTGTGTCTGTGTATGTGTATTTATGTGTGCGTTTTTATTTGATTTTCTGCTTCTGTTTGTGTTTGTGTGCTTTTGAGTGTGTCTTTACGTGTGTTTCCATGTGTGTGATTGTGTGTGTTATGTTTGTTTGAGTGTGCATCGGTGTGCGTGTTTGTGAGTTTGTTTTTGTGTGTATTTGTATGTTTCTGAGTATATATTTGTGCGATTGTTTGTTTGTACGTTTGCATGTTTGTATATGTGTGTGAATTTGTGCTTGTGCGCTTTTTTCTGTGTATGTGTGTTTATGTGTGTGTGTTTTTGTGAGTGTTTGTGTGGTTGTTTCTGTGTGTGTGCGATTGTGTGCGTTTGTGTATTGGAGTGTTTGTTTGTATGTGTATGTGTGGGTAAGTTTGTGTGTCTGCGATTGCTGTGGGTGTGCGTTTGTGCGTGTAATTTTCTGTTTGTATTTGTGTGTGTGATTGTGCGCATGTGTGTGTAGGTGTCTTTGTGTGCGTTTCTGCGTGTATATTTGTTTCTGTGAGTGTGTCTGTTTGTGTGTTTCTGTGTCTGTGTGGGTGCATTTTTTCTGTGGATCATGTGCTTGTGTGTGTTTATGTGTATTTATGTGTGTGTGTTTCTGTGTGATTTTGTTCATTTTTGTGTGTGCTTGTGTGAGTTTTTGCGCATGTGTGGTTGCGTGAGTGTGTTTGTGTGTGTATTTGTCTGTGGGTCATGTGTTTGTTGTGTGTGTTTGTGTATTGATGTATGTGTGTTTCTGTGTGTGTGTGTCTATCTGTGTATGTCTATATGTGTTTGTGTGCATGTCTGTGAGTGTGTGTATTTGGCTGTGGGACATGTGTTTGTGTGCATGTATGTGTATTTATGTGTGCGTTTGTGTGTGATTTTGTTTATGTTTGTATGTGTGCGTGTGATTGTTTGTGTGCCTGTGTGTATGCGTATGTGCAATTTTGTGTGCATGAGTTTGTGAGTGTTTGTGCGTGTTTGTGAGTTTCTGGGTTTAGTGTATGTTTGTTTGTTTGTGTATCTGTGTATCTGTATTCATGTATGCGAGTTTGTATGTGATTTTGTGTGTCTGTATTTATTTCTGTTTTATGTGTGTTGGTATGTTTGTGTTTGTGCGTGGTGTTTGTGTGTGTACATGTGCGTGCGTGTTTGTGAGTTTGTTTTTGTGTACGCATGTTTGTTTGTGTGTTTCTGTGTGTGTGTATTTGCGTGTGTTTGTCTGTATTTTGTGTATGTATGTTTGTGTTTATTTCTGTGTTTATGTGTGTTTATGTAGGTGCCTTTGCATGTGTTTGTGTGTGCGTTTGGGTGCCTGTCTGTGTATTTATTTGGTGTGTTTCTCTGAGTGTGGGGGATTGTGTGCGTTTGTGTGTCTGTGTGCTTGTTGTGTGTTTCTGTGTATGTTTTCGTACGTATGTGTTTGTGTGGGTGCGTTTGTGTGTGTGTGCGTTTATTTGTGTGCATGAGTGTGTATGTGTGTTTCTATATGTATGTGTGTATTTCAGTGTGTCTGTGTGAGTGTCTCTGTGCGGCTGTGTGTGTTCGGGTGTCTGTGTCTGTTTTTGTGTATCTGCATGTGGGTCATGTGTTTATATGGTGTGTGTGAGTAAGAGTGTATCTGTGGCTGCATCTGTGTTGGTGTGT